>NC_051155.1:205013851-205097302 GCF_013339745.2 Dermacentor silvarum
GGCACGTCAAGTGAAATGCTCTCTCAATGGCCGAAACAAAGAGGCAACATTGGTATCCAATATAGTGCATGGGTATTCTTTTTTTTACTATTTCGTTTTAAGCTCCACCTCTAGAGTTAACATACACTACGAGTCCTTTTAATCAACCGGTTAACAAGAGTTCATAAAAAAATGTGGTTGATCCCTCTTATAGGAATCGGTATAGAACACGAAAGTGAAACGTGTCTTCACAGAAGTAGTGTAATGTTTATTGCACATTGATATATAATGTCTATTGGTGTTTTGTGGCTAAAGCGCCCTTAGGCGTTGATGCACCCACGTTGACGCCTGGTGGCACGTCTCCTCCATCACGACTACCAACGTCGATGACCCATGAGCAACCGTCGTGCATATGGAAGCTGCACTACGCTGCACACGCTAGCACAACGCGAAAGACGAAGCACGTAACTGACACACTAATACAACGCGCAAGACAAAGCACGTAACTGAATCGTCACCGAGTCAAATCAGCGCGTGCAGCGCGTCGTAATTGCAGCCTCCGCGATCAACTTCAGAAACATTTTCAGAGCTAATTGCGGAGGCCACGCTCCGCTGTGCTGAGTACGGCTTCTTGATGCCAGCGTCCCTTCGAATGCTGGCATCGAGGCGTCGTAGTGCTGAGACCACCGAAGCGTTCACTGTCGGTGCGCGTTAGTGTCATAATGCAGTACTTCTCTTTTCTGCTCGTAGGCGGCGGCACCGCCCCGAGCAAGAGCGCGGGTACACGGAGGAGTGTTAGATATATAAGGCGCGTCTGTGTAGCTCTCTGCAAATGCGTTTGTGGCGCAATGGGTTAAACGCTCGGCGATCTATCGTCGCGGACCGAGAGGTCATGGGTTCGATTCCCAAATTTTGCATGTTTGTGGAACTTTTTCTTCTGGTTTCTTTCTTTGTATTATGTTCGTGTACATTGTAAGAACGTCACATCCGTGACGGAAATACGTCAGTGAAGTCTTGGTGGACCCCGGCATAAAACACTTTCGTGTTAATATAATGAAAGGAGATCACTGTTAGGCTCGTCATATTTATGGCTAAATATGGCGGCCCGCGGCACACGGATTCCTTTCTGATGTTTGACTCCGTGGACACAAGTAGCAGTCCCGGCTTTTTCAAAGAGCTTGAGCTAGCTGGAACGTCATTCGAAAGCTAGGAATTTTTCGGTTGGTCACTTGCAATGAAAACACATCGCAAGCACCGCCTGTTCTAATACATGAGCATATCCAATGACATTACCGCACACTGAAAGAAGGAATTTCTATCGGTTTCAGCTGCAGCTTGCCTCAATACTGCTGCGGAATAATTAGTTCATTGACCAGGTGCAGGCCCATTGTGATTTACAAGATTATGAGGACGACAACATTGTAACCTGACGCGGTCTCTTCATTCTGGGCAGTGCTACATGCATATGCGCTTGTAAATATACCTGTATATAGTCGCTCCCCTGCCTCTTTTTAGGTACCAATATCCAAGACCGCGTGACTCCAACGGCGGCTTGTCTAGAGCGACCGCTGCTGCGAGGCCGCGCGCGGCGACCCCGTCGCATTTCTTGAGAACGCTCGCGACGAATGTTGTATTCTCGAGACACTGCGCAAACCCCACTGTGCTGTGAAAAGTAGGGTTCAGTTTTCGCTGAAATGTTCCCTCGAAGTACTCACGCTAATGTCTTCGATGTAGTTTTGATGTTTTTTTTTAAACAAAGAGTGACATCACAAGTCTCGCAGACTCACGCAGCTTTTGAAAATTTAACTTTCAGCTTCTTTTACATGAACTTGACATTCACGTGCGCAAGAAACGCCATTTCTTTTTCAAGCTAACAAGAAGGCGTCAGGGCAGAGCTAGACAGCTACTGCTGTCTGCAATTAGGCACAATCACGAAGAACAACAGCGGAGATCGATAATACGAAAGTAGAACTCCAGTGATAGAAAAATAAAGAAGTTATGAAGAGTGGTCAGCAGTACGAAAACCATGCTTCAAGGGTCAAATCAAAGCAGCACATGTGTGGGCGATTGTTGTGCCAGACTTAACGCTATTCGTCTCCGCTTTCCACAAGCAGGCCTCGAGCATTTTTTATATTCTTCTGACGCGATTTGGGAGGAAAGGCCTAAGCTCGATAAAGAGATTATGTAACAGCTGAGTTCATGCGGCAAAAGTTGAGGGAGGGTGACAAAGCGAGGGCTTCTGTTGATACAAGCCCGATATTTTCTCTTCTTTGCCTAAACATTTCATAGCAGCGACTGGGGGTTACGGGTCACTATATTCAAGGCTGCTCTTTTATCCGCAAACAACGAAGACAAACGCGAAATCATGGCTTTATTCCTCGGGGAAAGCCGTCAGCGCCAGATTTCACGTGCCTCAAAGCGATGATTTTTGCTGCTCGTTTCGGGGACCATTGCGGAGACCGCTGCGGCAGCAGAAAAGAATTGTTCAGCTCTTCAAAGTAAAAAGATATTCAGGATCATAAGTTGTGCTCGTGCGCTGTGGGAAACCCGGGCTAACGCTGCCACTTGCTTTCTCCCATACGTTTCCGAGGCAATGTTTGTGAGCACGGCTGTGTATGCCATCGCTCATGGTGCAGCTTCGCTCTTACACTTCTTCTCCAGACGCAATTTTCGAGCGCCAACTGAGCAAGCGATGTTTGATGTCTTCTCGAATAGCTCGAGGAGGATGCACGAAGACCACGCTACTAGAGCACAACGGTTCTTATTCCTTTTTAACTATAGTTCTCCATTCATTTCTATACGAAAATAAGATACGAAGTTGCAAATGTGAGCCACTGATATTCCTTGGCATTACACTCGTTGAAAGAAATATGAGTTTTTGCCGAGACACGATAAATAAATGATCCCATTCTTGCGGGTAAATTGCTGTTTGAAGACTGATTTACATGTCTGGTCAAACGAGTGCATAGCAGGGCTTCTTGCGAGCATATATGAAGAAATACCAGAAGCCACTACATTACACTAGAGAATAAAAGAGCCATTTGCATTTAAATACGGTAGCTATACGTTACAAATTGAGCGCACTGGGCAACTACCGATTATCTTATGGGAGAAAACTTAAAGCACGGCTTCTTACAAGCATTGTAGGAACAGCCTTTAATCCCATAAAAGGCTTTTTTATTAGTACGGTCATGGTGCTAAAAGTATTACACACGTGTCCATGTACAGTAACTACTCGTGCTTCTTCCTTCTTTTTTTAGTCAATCGTTTATGGTTGCTTCTGTTTCATTGTGTTTTATTGTTTTCCGCTCGCCAGAAACTAATAGTATCTCGCTAGTCGGTGTTAGACGCACAAAAGCAAGCAAGGAGAATTTCCTAGTTTATCAGCGCCGGGAAAGTAAAACAAGGCTCCGAACAATTCAACACAAAAAAATAGAGGATGGTTAAGCTTCGCCTTTAAGAGTGGAACGCGATGGCGTTATCAGACCCCGTTCGCATCGCATTTTTTAATGAGTAGGCTTCCCTGCAATAGTTGACGTGGGAAACCCAGCTTGCAAAGACCATGCTAACACCGATCCCCTTAAAGTTGGCTTCACCTTTAAACACACGTGCATTGCTAGGAAGACATATAAACAGGGGCAATATAAGCCGTCTTTATCAAAATGTGAAGGCCGTAGGGCATTTTTTTATTTTATTGTCATAGCAATTATATAGCCACTTCGACCAAATTTCTGCCGTCGGCGTCGCCGTCACCGTGACGTTTCGTATCAAGGCCGAGGGCAATAAAGTCGTCACCGCGCGCTATCACGGAGAGAGAACGCACCGCGGAAAGCAAACGTGACCGTCGCGCGAAAGGCCGTCGGGGTATGGGAGGGAGGGAGGCGGGGCGACGCTGTACTGCGGCACGAAATGCGTATCTTTCAACCGGGCGCAAGTGCAACTGGCCATTCAATCTCCCACGCGAAAGCAAGAAAGCGGGAAGGCAGCGTGCGAGGGAGGGGGGGGGGGGTAACTTCTACTCTGCCAACAACTGCGTTTGTACTTTGCCCGGCTGTGGCGGTCACCGGCACCGTCTCTTATATCCACACAGCTCTGACTTTTGTATGCGCTGTGCATTCGCCGCTGAGTTACCGTTGAAGCGATAGATCGCACGAACCTTCGCCCGCTGCGGCGGCTGCGCTTGCTGCCAGCGTTTTGACAGTCGTTGTCTGCGGTCTTTCATCGTGATCTATTCATGTTCGCTTGTGTGCGCTGACACCACGCTTGTTATTTCAGTTAGCAAGCGAATGTGTCCAAGTTTATGCAGCCGATAAAACTACTATCCCTACTCCGAATAGCTGTCTACTAATTTGCTATCGCAATTACTGCTTCGCCTTTCGAGCAAAGCTGTGACATTTTTTTAATAAAATTTTTGCTGTTTCCCCGAGGCGCGTGCGTGTCAGGCAGGCTGAGTCCCAGTTTACCTGCCAAGGAGGCGAGCGGCACCTGGATGGTGTTTTTGCAAGTAATATACCCGGGCGCGCCGCTGTTCTACGGTAGAAATGCTGGAAAAGGGGTTTCTGCGTAACAGCATTATGTTTTCTCGTATATTCAAATTACAATCCGACGCTATCTTGTCTGTAAACTGTGGTTAAGTCGTACTTTACGATTTTGCTGACGGATTTTACTTTGAGAAATTCAAGTAGTTCCCTAACACCTCTGCGCCACGTGGAGGGTCTGCGTGGTTGGGATGGTTCGGGATGATTTTCTCAGCCGCAGACGCCACACGCCGATGCTGACGTCGGATTTTCTGCGAGACGAGGCCCTTAACGCTCTCGCGTTAAACAGTACTTGGTACGCTGTAACTAGATCGTAATGGTTTACAGCCAAAAATGTTGTTTCCTCTTGTAAGTTATAACCTTGATAACAACGCTAGCAGCATGTCAAACCACTAATCAATTTAATTCTGTAATAGCCTAACACAACACGTAACTTCAAACTGTTAAAGCAGTAGAAGAGTGCTATAGTTACTCGTATAATTTTCTGCTTATGATTCCTGAAGGCATTCGAACTGAGTTTCCATATGTCACGTAGTGCTTGTATTATGTCGGTGGTTCCAACGCACTTCAACTGTTTAATTTTCTTCCTTAATTCAATGTTTCCTGCCCGTTTACCCTTCCCTATAGTGCCGGGTAGCCAACCGGGTTGAGTCATGGTTAACCTCTTCGCTCGTCATTTTCTATTTTTCGTATCTATCTGCTCGGACCAATATCTCGGAATGCTGAACAGTCCAATGGTATCAGCGAGCAGATATAGAAGTCATAACAGCAGCAGCAGCACCAACAGTAGCAGCAAGCTTAGGCTGAAACTTCTGACCAAATCTATGACATTGCGAAATTATATCGTTTACAGATGGTGCCCAAACGATACAGCCCCTGGGCAGTGGTATATCATGTGTATGTAAGCCTCACCACACCAATACCAGCGACATATTAAAAAAATAGGGATACATAAACACTTCTCTCTCTCTCTCTCTGTGTGTGTGTGTGTGTGTGTGTGCGTGTGCGTGTGCGTGTGCGTGTGTGTGTGTGTGTGTGTGTGTGTTTAAGTAATATTACTTACCTTTAGGGGACAGCGTTTTTCTGTCATATCAGCTTGATTGCTTGAAGAGGCGTATATCGCTTTTATCGAAGATCGCAGCTAATTGTTAGCTAATGAGGATTGCTAATCATCCCATTAGTCTCACTAAATAACTTTGTAACAGTTCGTATGATGAGACATGTCACCCGCCATGGTTGCTTAGTGGCTATGGTGTTGGGCTGCTAAGCACGAGGTCGCGGGATAGAATCCCGGCCACGGCGGCCGCATTTCAATGGGGGCGAAATGCGAAAACACCCGTGTACTTAGATTTAGGTGCACGTTAAAGAACTCCAGGTGGTCGAAATTTTCCGGAGTCCCCCACTACAGCATGCCTCATAGTCAGATCGTGGTTTTGGCACGTAAAACCCCATAATTTTTTTGAGACATGTCCCAAATGCGTAATTGAAGCCGTGCCATAATGAAGTCATGACCATTTAACACAAATCCTGCTCACGTAACAGAATTGCGCTATGTTCCCGTGAAAATTTTAAAGCGCCAGCTTTATTTCGCGATCCTCCGGCCCTTCCACGGTTTGGTATACGCAAGTAGGTAAGTATCCTTTCTAGCAGAATAGACAGCAACTTGTGCCACTCGGTAGGTCAAGCCGGATAAGTGCCACGTGGTCAGTGCCATTGGGCATGCGCACATTCTCGGCCAAAAATATGACCCAAAATTGGTAAGTGCCACTGTGACACAAGTGCTATAGAAGCTTTATATCTATTTCTATGCCTGCCGTGCGTCTCTGTGCGGCCATCAACACCCTTTCCTCGACAAACATCACGTATCGCCTTAGTTCTCCTTGCACAAACCGCGAAAAGGCGTGCACGAGACGAGGCTCTGCTCATGTGATCCACTAGTGCTGCATCTCGCTAGCTCAAGCAAGCTATGCGTAATTGGAATTCCAACGTTGCGTTGGATGTGTGAGTTTCCTTAAACAATCTTCACAAACAGTTATATACATGTATGTATGCCCTATCAAGGGTGTCCCAAGTATCATGCACCAAGCTTTAGAAATGTGCTACATAACTGGACAGAACCAACGTAACGTTGTCTGCCGTCGCTAGGATATTGATCCTTTTCTTGGCGCTCCCATGGGCGCTGCCATGTTTGATCACGTCGTGACGCGTCCATTGCTGGCCTCAGCTGCCTCCATTGCCTCCGTGTTTTCAATGAAAGCGCGTGACACCGGTGCGGCGCAGAATAGCTCTGTTTCGACGCATATCGTGCACGGTGACTGTGTGGACTACACGAAGCTTTGGCCACAGCGTCCGCGAACATGTAAGTGCTTTCAGAGCGGATTATGCCTTGTCCAACCGGCGCGAGCAGCGTATATGGTGCTTGTACTAAAAGCGGGGCTAGAAATGTATTCCAAGGTGTCCAAACTTTCCGCTTATCAATTAAATCAGAATCAGTGTGCTCTTCGTTCTTTAGTTGGCAAACATTTTGAAGCAGCGGCTTGTCATGTTTCTGACTCAATAATGTTCCTCGGTGCGGCCGCTATCTGATTGTACATTTTTAGCCTAATAACTCGCGGGTGTGCTCTATTGCGATAGATTTCTTCTTGCTGCGCACAAAGCTTGGAATGTAAATTTTCCGTACATTGTGGTAGCTTGTAGCAAAGACGTACTATCGCTAATCCCTCGATTACTCTGTGGAGCGTCACGAAACGTTCAGCTTACAATATTCGTGTCGTGTCGATGGAGTCGCCGTCACTCATGCTTCGGCACATTGATTCAAGTGTGGGCCCATTCATTTATTATTGATACGTTGGTGATAGAGTGGGCGTAAGTTTGCGTGCGAGTAGGGTGGATGTGTGTAGATAACGTGCGAGAAAATTACTATGCCAGTAAGTGGCGCTACTTTCATTTGTAACGAGCGGTACTCACTCATAAGTGCCGACGTTCCGGAGTTGAAATCGTTTCTTTGGAGGTTAGCTATATAGCGCTGGTGGATGAATGACCTTTTTTTTTATCCTCAAGGAAAGCCGTGCATCGCGAAGGGCTGGCAACACAGGCAGTCCTTATGTATAGCACCGGCGACACAGGTTGATTCCATTCCTTAATATGCGAATGACTATTTTTGCAGCTAACTACCGCACACGTCTTCCCTTTATCGTTACACATCTTGCAACATGAATTCGGCACAGTGAAATAGCAAACACCCTGTTGCATTTCCGATAGCTGATAGCACAGTACCAGGGCAGAAGCAGTAATGGTTTAGGATTCGTGCGCATTTGCTGAGGCAACGTGTGGCGCGCCGCCGAAAGCGCCATCTCGTTCCTCTAGAGCAAACTGCTCCGCGAAAAGGGTCAATACTCAAAATATTTTTTGCGCTCCGCCTAATTACATAATAAGTGTCAAATAATGAATCAACTTCTCGAATATTATAATTAGATTAAAAGTACCAAAAGGAAAATTGTAGAGCAACATGAGAAACTCTCGCTACAGCTTTCTGTTGCTCAATACATGCTACATAAAAGTGTTTTTTCGAGCGTGAAAGAAGCCTCTGAATACAGGCAAAATTACCGCACGATTGGTAGCTCGAAGCACGTTGCGTGTATTTGCGGGCTTTCTTTGGGGCTTAGAGAAATGGTACATGTAGATGTCGTGTTTTGGTTCTGGCTATGTATTTTATCGCTTTCGCTTTAAGACAGCGTCGCTTTGTTACAGTGCTCCTGTGCATCCTCGAACGTGCCCTCCATGCTCATTCGCTCCCTATTTCCCAGTTTCTATTCCCTTTGTAGTTTAGAAGAAGTTGTTGGGCGAGTTGGTACATATTGTTACGCGAAGAACGAGTCGGTAAGACGGGCAACTATTTACAGGATGTATTTACAACAGCGGCTGCAGCGCTGACCGGTTAGGTTCACAGCGCGAGCCCAGCTCGTTCTTCCTCTTCTTTTCTCGAGTGATGGCGCCCGCGCGCCTCGGTCAAACAATCAAATACCACACGCGTGTAGCATAATCCCCCGGCGGCAGAAGCGACGTCCCGGAGCGTCTAAATGTCATCACTGGGAGGGTGATACTGCTTCAGTCGTGTAACGTGCACGACATCGCTGAACTGGGAAGCAGATGGGGCGTCAGGGGCGATCTCGTATGTGACGGGAGTCACGGCACGAAGCACTCGGTAGGGGCCTGTGTAACGCGACAGCAGTTTTTCTGACAGGCCGACCTGACGCGACGGAGACCATAGAAGCACCAAAGAACCAGGCGGGAAGTGCACGTCTCGGTGTCGCTGGTCGTACAAACGCCTTTGACTCTCTTGGGAGTTCAAAAGGCGGTCACGGGCAATTTCCCTTGCGTGAGCAGCGCGGGCGACGGCATCAAGTGCATATTCACTGGTGGGTGCCGCGTGAACAGGGAGAGTTGTGTCGAGGGGCAGTGCTGGTTCTCGGCCGAACAGGAGGAAAAATGGGGAATAGCCGGCTGTGTCGTGGCGCGAGGAATTATAGGCAAAGGTGACAAACGGCAGAGTGAGGTCCCAGTCTGTGTGGTCTGAAGAGACATACTTCGCGAGCATGTCTGTGAGAGTGCGATTAAGACGCTCCGTGAGGCCATTAGTTTGCGGATGGTATGACGTGGATAGCTTGTGCCTCGTGGCACAGGACTGCAGGATGTCCGCGATAACTTTTGACAGGAATGTCCGGCCACGGTCTGTGAGAAGTTGTCGCGGAGCTCCATGTAATAAAATCACGTCGCGTAAAAGAAAATCGGCAACATCTGTGGCGCAGCTTGTAGGGAGCGCTCGGGTGATGGCGTAGCGCGTGGCGTAATCTGTGGCCACAGCGATCCACCTGTTCCCAGAGGTAGAAAGAGGAAAGGGACCAAGTAAATCTAAACCAACCCGAAAGAATGGCTCCGCGGGAATGTCGATTGGTTGTAGGTACCCAGCAGGTAGCGTCGATGGTGTCTTGCGTCGCTGGCATTTATCACACGCAGCTACGTATCTTCGAACGGAGCGAGCAAGCCCAGGCCAAAAGAAGCGTCGGCGGATCCGGTCGTAGGTACGTGACACACCGAGGTGACCGGCAGTGGGGAGGTCGTGAAGTTCGTGGAGAACAGCCGAGCGAAGGTGTTTAGGGATCACAAGGAGTAATGCTGGGCCGTCGGGGTGAACGTTGTGGCGGTAGAGTACGCCATCTTGAAGTGTGAATAAGCGAAGGGAACTGTCGGCAAGTGGAGATTCCAGGCGGTCAATGATGACACGCAAGGACGGGTCACGGCGCTGCTCGTCGGCGACATGGACCAGAGGAAAAACAGAGAGAACGCAGGCGTCGGTGTCAGGCTCAGACGTAGAGGTCGGGTCTTCGACTGGGTAGCGAGAGAGGCAATCTGCGTCCTGGTGTTGGCGTCCCGACTTGTACGTCACTGTGTAGGGATATTCTTGTAGTCGGAGAGCCCAACGACCAAGCCGGCCAGTAGGATCCTTGAGCGACGAAAGCCAACACAGCGCATGATGGTCTGTGATTACTGAGAAGGGCTTGCCATATAAATATGGGCGGAACTTTGAAACAGCCCAGACGAGAGCAAGACATTCGCGCTCGGTAATCGAATAGTTGCGCTCTGCAGTTGTCAGGAGTCGGCTAGCGTAGGCTATAACGCGGTCGTGTCCGTGTTGGCGTTGCGCTAAGACGGCGCCGATCCCATAACCACTGGCATCGGTTCGGACCTCTGTTGGTGCGGACGGGTCAAAGTGGGCCAAGATCGGTGGATTAGTCAGAATCGTGATAAGGCGTGAAAATGCGGCAGCCTGAGGGGAACCCCACGTAAAAGGCACGTCTTTCTTCAGAAGTTCAGTGAGTGGTTGAGCGATTGCTGCGAAATCTTTCACGAACCGTCTGAAATAAGAACAGAGCCCCACAAAACTCCGGACGTCTTTGACAGACTGAGGTACAGGGAAAGCCGTTACTGCTCGAACCTTCTCCGGGTCGGGTTGTACTCCGGAAGCATCGACGAGATGGCCGAGCACTGTAATCTGTCGGCGCCCGAAGTGGCACTTCGATGAGTTTAACTGGAGCCCAGCCTTGCGGAAGACGTCAAGGATGGCTGCAACGCGCTCAAGGTGCGTCTCAAATGTAGGAGAAAACACAAGGACGTCGTCGAGGTAACAAAGGCAAGTTGACCATTTGAAACCTTGAAGCAGAGAGTCCATCATCCGTTCGAACGTGGCGGGGGCATTGCATAAACCGAACGGCATAACCTTAAATTGGTAGAGGCCATCTGGAGTGACGAAAGCGGTCTTTTCTTGATCTTGCTCATCGACGGAAATCTGCCAATAACCAGATCGAAGGTCAATGGACGAAAAGTATTTGGCACCGTGAAGACAATCAAGAGCGTCGTCAATTCGTGGTAAAGGGTAAACGTCCTTCTTAGTGATTCGGTTTAGGTGGCGGTAATCAACGCAGAAACGCCACGTGCCATCTTTCTTTTTGACGAGCACGACCGGCGACGCCCAAGGACTCGACGAGGGCTCAACAATGCCTTTGGCGAGCATCTTGTTTACTTCCTGCTGAATAACTTGCCGCTCCGCCATGGACACACGATACGGTCGGCGGTGAATGGGAACAGCATCACCAGTGTTTATCCGATGCTGAACAAGGGACGTCTGACCAAGTGGGCGATTTTCAGTGTCAAATATGTCGCGGTAGGACAACAAAAGGCGATATAGGGCGGCTGCTTGGTCAGGGGCGAGGTCCGGAGCGACCATGGGACGTAATGGGCCGTCGAGGTTCAAGGCATCCAGTGGGTAATCAGGAGGATCGGGAGACGCGTCGGCTGCAAAAGCAGTGACGTGGTCGTCTGTCACAGACCGGAGCGTGGCCACCACTATGCCTTCAGGTAACACTTGCTTCGTCAAGCCAAAATTGATGACGGGGAGACACATCCGATTAGCGGCAAGGGTAACGACGGAGTGTGGCACAGAGACGTCGCGCGCCAGGAGGACGTCACGAATAGGTGCAACGACATAGTCGCCATCAGGCACGGTTGCCGTTGAGGCCAATTCGACGAAGGTTAGGGCTTTTGGAGGTAACCGAACAAACGCTGTAGTGCAGAGGGTGTTCGGTGGTTCGGGGCGAACGTCGGAAACAAGAGGAAGCTCGAGGCACAGCGTACCGGTGGAACAGTCGATGAGGGCAGAATGCGTCGTCAGAAAGTCGAGCCCGAAGATGAGGTCGTGAGGGCAACTGGTCAGCACGGTGAACAGGACTGGAACGTGGCGGCCAGCAATTCCTACGCGCGCAGTGCACATACCACTGACGGCAACAGTGGCGCCATTGGCGACGCGTACGGCCCGAGTGATGGCAGGCGTAAGAACTTTTTTGAGGCGACGACAAAGATTAGCGCTCATTATGGACACTTGGGCTCCAGTATCAACCAATGCCTTGAATGGAACACCATCCACGTCTACGTCAATTAGGTTCGCGTTCGTGAGGAGCGTCAGCGGAGGATTTGTACAGGACGGACGGGATGCAGCACTACCTCCAAGAGCTGCATGGCCTAGTTTTCCGTCCGGCGGTTTGGCGAGGAAAAGCGGCGAGGTTGGGGTGACGGGGAGCGACGGCGTTGAGGCGACGGCGATCGCCCGGAGGAGCGGCTGTCAGGGGCATCAGAAGTAGAGTACGGACGGCGAGGTGAGTAACGGCGAGTGTCGGCGTATGGGCGAGGAGCAGGGAATGAGCTCCAGTACGGCGGCATCCAGGTGCTGCGGCAGTGGCGGGATACGTGACCAACTCGGTGGCAGCGGAAGCAGATCGGTTTGTCGTCGGGGGTACGCCATTCAGCAGGATTGCGTGGTCGGGGAGCGAAATACTGGTCGTGGAAGGATGGAGCCATGGGAATGGATGCCGAATCAGGTCGGGAGACAGAGCAGGCGGTAGGGATGCCAAGGTTGGCAATTTCTTGCCGCACAACTGCTTGTATGACGGAAATAGTAGGGGCCGCTGGGTCAAAGGTACCGTCGAGGGGTCGTGGATGAAGGGGGGCCGGACTCGCCGCTTCAATCTCACGGCGAACGATACGAGTGACGTTCTCTTGAAAAGGTCGTGTGGCAGGAAGAGCGGAGCAAGAGGACGTGGCAGGGGTGTTTGGGAGCCGGGAAAACTGTGGGACGACGCGGCGGCTTTTGGCTACCTCGAAGCGGCGGCATTCTTTGACGATGGCGTCGACAGTAGAGACGTCGTTATAGACGAGCAAGTTGAAGGCGTCGTCCGCGATGCCTTTCAGGATATGGCCCACCTTGTCAACCTCGGTCATGTGCTCGTCGGCTTTCCGGCAAAGCGCGAGCACTTCCTGTATGTAGGCGACATACGATTCTGTCGACGACTGGACACGGGTAGCAAGCTCCTTTCGCGCAGCCTGTTGGCGACCTGACGGGTTGCCAAAGAGGTCGCGAAGCCTCTCTTTGAAAGTGTCCCAGCTGGATATCTCAACCTCATTGGTGCGAAACCAGACAAGCGGTGTCCCGTCCAGATAATATATCACATTGGCAAGCATGATGGTAGGGTCCCAGTGGTGGCTTCGGCTAACACGCTCATACATGCTGAGCCAGTCGTCGACGTCAACGCCATTTTGGGCGGAGAATGTCCCAGGATCACGGAGACTAGGAACCGTAACGTACGTTGTGGTAGGCGCCGCAGGTGTAGGTGGCGACGGGGTGTTTCCATCGGAAGCCATGGCTGAGAAGACGACGGTGCGGCCGCTTCGGAGCTCCGTGGCGAGGACGGGGAACGTTCCACCTCCACCACGATGTTACGCGAAGAACGATTCGGTAAGACGGGCAACTATCTACAGGATGTATTTACAACAGCGGCTGCAGCGCTGACCGGTTAGGTTCACAGCGCGAGCCCAGCTCGTTCTTCCTCTTCTTTTCTCGAGTGATGGCGCCCGCGCGCCTCGGTCAAACAATCAAATACCACACGCGTGTAGCAATATTAACGAACATTGTTTAACTGCGCGAACAAACGGACCACAGAGACAGCATGGAACAAGGATGGGCGCAGTCCTTTACTATTCCCTTCCAAGTAATTTCCGTGGAATTCCCTATCCAAGGAAATTGCGGGTCTGTGTATGTGTGCAGACAAGTCTCGAGGAATACTCGTAACCAGTACCCTGCAGTTCCATCCTAAATATGTGCATGCGTGTGTTTTGGTAGCATTGCCTTGCATGTGTTATCGAAGTGTGTCGCCGCTTCTGTTTGAATGCATTCTCGAAGCGCTTCCAAGCCGTTTACTTCAGGACTGTGACTTCCCAGTTTTTAACAGCGGAGCATTTTAAGCCGGCCGTAATGTGCGCCGCTAGCCGCCATACCTCGCCGAGCTATGACTTCACTGCATTGACTAGCAACCCCATACCAGCTGTGCGATAGCTTTGCAAGACTCCGCACCTAGACATTACGCGCAGCGCGTCTGCTCCACTTGCCGTAAACGTTCCGTGTAGCAGGTTTGAAGGCGGGGTTGCTAGTGTGCGGGCGGTAGCAGCAGCCATGGGGAAACCGAGGAAGAACCGCACTCCCGAGAATGAGACCGCTTTCCGGGAATCACGCCGCTTGGCCAAGCAAGATTACAATCGCCGGCGTCGAGCTGATCCTGCACAGAGAGCCGAGGAAGCCTTAACCAAGCGATGGCGCAGAGTCGAAGATCCCGAATACGCCGATCGAGAAAGGGAACGAAAGCGGATCGGTATGCGGAATTAACATGCGAGAAAACCCAGACTACGGAGAAGCCGAGGCATCACGACGTGGAGCTTGAAGTCCGTGGGAGGAGCGTACGGCCGTTTCGAGCACCCAAAACCTAGCAAAACGTAGTAAAAACTTAGTAAAACCACAAGAACTACATGATCGTCGCTCCGCTGTTCTTAAGCCTTGCGCGTCTTAGCACAAGCTTTTTATTTTTTACGTTTTTTTATTATTATTTTTCGCTCTCTCACCTATCGCATCCCATTACCCCTCCGCCGGTACTGAGTAGTCAACGGGAGATAATGTCTGGCTAACCCCCCTTCTTTCCTTTGCCTTTCTCTCTCTCTATCTCGCTATGTGGAGGATACCTCTCTGTGAATCATCAGTATTTCGCAACTTTATTGGTGCCTCCGTGCAAGCTATCAGCTAGTTCTGAATGCTACTTCATAGTGTTTGGGTCAAGTTAGCCGGCAGATGTCACCTGCTAAGTTGTTGGTGATTTCATTTAATCCAAGACAACGCACTCGTCGAACGATGAGCCTGCGGTACCTCTGCGAGACACCAATACAGTGGCTACGACAATACCACTAATTGGGCACAATTACTGTTTATCGCTTCTTTTGTCGCCCTGCCGTTAAAGTACCGCGCAAATCATAATTTCTCCTCCGGTATGCAACCACCTTGACGGAAGGATACTGGATGCAGCCACGGGGTCGTCATCGCAGCATGTGTATCAATAATCTATATTCTCTGGTGCGATGGATGCATTAACTGTCCTGAATGTGCCGCCTAGCTTAATGGCCCAGCTGGAACGTGATCATTGCGCTGCCCTCCGACTAATGCGCGGATTACCTCGTGAAGCTCAATCTGTTATGTTTCTGACCGAATCACGTCAGCTGCTCCTGCGGCTGGAAGCAGACCAAATAGCCCTACATAATCTCGAGCGTCTGCACCGCGTATTTTTGTTGTAGAGAGGTATGTTGTGTGAAGTTCCTCATTTGCCATGAGGTAAATAGCAGTATTACGTTCAAGAACACTTTTCAGTAATCCTCCTAAAAGGCGCAAAACACAAAAGGTAAACATAGGTTTACAATTGCTAGTACCGTAAGCGCCTTGTTATTGTACTGATAGCTATCGTTGGCATGAATAAAATAATAATTTGAGTGGCAACATTTCCGTATCTCTTGGAGGAATGGAGACACTTGTTTGTGCTTGCTAATGCTTTTCTTGGGCATAACTTCGTCAAGATGGTGTTGCCAGCTTTTATAATTATGTATTCTATATTTATTCGGGTAAAGAAGTTTGTTTCCAAGTGACTAAGAATTTCCCCATGGTCATCTTGCAATATTTTATTTTCGATGTGATTTCCTAAGAGTATTTCACCAAATTGTGCCACAATAATGTGCTTTTTGACAGCATTGATGTAATGGCGTCGCGTACAAGCTCGTCTACTAAAAAAGGTCTTCAAAGAAACAGGTATTTCCGACGAATTCATGTTCAATTACATGTGTATTGATTGGTGGCTTTAAGAGGTGTTATAGGAAAAGATGAAAAGTTTGTGCAGGGTAAAGTGAAAAGTAAATACAAGAAATGTATTGTTTTCTTTCTTTCTTTCTTCCTTTCTTTCTTTCTTTTTTGTATGCTGAAATAAGGAAATGTTGGCACCGAAATATGGTGCCGGCTACTTTTCTCATAAGTAATATGCATTCCATATTATCAAATATTGTCATAAACGTCACCTAATATTAGATAATATTAAAATCTTGAATTATCTATTGCAGTGCTCTCAGCGAAAATTGTCTAAGAAAATGGGGTCTTGATCAAAATAATACTACAATGGCTGAGCTAATTACGCTTTATTATTTATATAGGAAGTAAGGTTTAGCGGAAAGATTCGTCTTTTCGGGCTGCTTAGCTTTGAGAATTTTCAACTAGCTTGGTCAAACAAAAGTACTCCAGACTGAATTTAGTTGCCGAAACTCTTTCTGTTTTCATTGCGATAGCAATTATATGGACACTTCAAACGCATTTCTGCCGTCGGCGTCCCCGTCGTCGCCGTCGTCGTCGTCGCCGTGAGTTTCCGTATAATGTCCAACGGCGATAAATTCGTTGCCGCGTGCCGTATACGCCGTTTGTGCGAGTGAAAGCGTACGAGGGTGAGCCGGCAATGGCGGCTCAATGTAGCACACGCGACGGAGGAAGGCAGGCCGGAAGCGCTCGTTCTTTCGCGCGCGAGGCACGGGGCCGAGGCGACGGAGAGGGAGAGGTAGGGGGGGTACATTCCGCTCCATCGGCTGCTGCTCACAGCCCGACCGCGCGGGCACCGTATCTTGGAAGCCATCTGCGATGTGGGCGAAGTCGGTGCCGGCGCGGGCCTCATCTTCAAAGCGATCTGCGATGGGGACAAAGTGCATGCGCCGAGTGCCGGTAGCTTCGTATGCGCTGTGCTTGCGACGTTTAGTTCGCGTTGAAGCGACACGAGAGACAGTGCGAAGGTCAATTTGCCCGCTGTTGCTGGCGCGCTTTCTCACTCCGGCGTTCTCATACCGAGTTTCCGCGGTCATCGAGCGAGATGTGTTCCTGTTTACCTATGCGCGTGACACCGTGCTTGTTTATTTGGTCAGTAAGCGAATGTTTACAACGTGATACGGCCCATTAAACTACTATGCTTCCTTCCTACAGCTCTCTACTATTTAGCTATCGCAATCGATGCTTCGCCTTTCGGGCGAAACTGCGACTTTTTTTAGACGTAAAATGCAATGAATGATTACTTCAGTCACGCACACATCACCGGTTTCTTTTTGTACTTGTACTAAGTGTTCGATAATTTAAATCGGACGAGTAGTTGCGAAAGTATACGGGAAGAATACATGCATGATGATCCATGGCGTTCCCCGTACTCGGTAGCAGCAAACCGGTTGTGCTTGCACTTTGCGTGGTTGGAACCTTGGTGGTTGCAACTGAGCCGACATTAAGCCAGATGGTTATTTTCCAAACGGCCGGGTGAAACGAGCTGAGGAAGTTTTTTCCTTAAGTTCCTTTTAACCTTTTTTTTTTTGCTTACCCTTTCGCTCATTGAGACAATGAGAAATTGACGCTGACAAATGACATGTCTTCGAAAGCTGGCATGCGACCCTTCAAAGCACTTTGTCACTTAGCGCTGACAAGCGAAAGCGTCCTTCTGTCGTCTCTATTTAGCACCGCGCCACCAATGCATACCCCACAACCCCTACACTCCCCTCCACCCCCAACCCCCTTTCTTTTGTGCTAACTCCCACATGTTGGGGACACCACTTGTGCCAATTTTTCAGTATTTCTGCGTTGTTAATTTCCTTGTTTCATCGCTAGCTTGGCACACTTGTGTTATGACGAAATCAGGAGTCAATTCGCTGCGATTCGCCATGACTTGCTACCATTCGAATCTAAAGAGCTTTCCATAGGCATATTGTCAATAGAGCATTGCCAACTTATATTATTCCGCAATCTATATTTATTCTTGTAAAGCTGATTCTTTTTTCTTTATCTCCCGTTAGCGTCCAAGTGAATTTTTCTTTTTGTTCCTGGCGAGCATTTCAGAGACAGGGATCACCACATTACGACAAAATATAACTTCATTCTTTCTTCTTTGATTTATCATAAGAAAAAAATGGGCAAGCTTGCTCGGTCGTGAAAAGCTTAGGCACAGCGAAACTGTCGATCCTCAAGTCCAGTAATGCGAAGTGATAGCAACATACTAGGCCAAGCAAAACCTACTCACAAACCTAGCAGCAACAAAGTTACAGAACCTAGCAGTAACCAAGTTAGAACCTAGCAGGAAGAGAGAAAAAAGGTAAAGGAAAGACAGGGAGGCTAACCAGAGGTTATCTCCGGTTGGCTACCCTGCAGGAAAAAGTTCAGACCTAGCAGCAGCCAAGTTAATACCTAGCATTAGGAGCCTCTAAGACTTGAGGGTCGACAGTTTCGCCGTGCCTAAGCTTTGCATGACAGAGTGCAAACTTGCCCGATTTTATTGCAAACTCCGAGGCCAAGCGCACTGATGTCGACGGTCATTGTGCTGCTGTTTCTGTTAGAATTTCTAGCATGCTTTTTAACTTAAGTACGCATGTAGGAAAGGTATTCTAGAGCAATCATTTTCGGAGTAGGGTGCCTACATGCAACGCCGTTTTGAAACGGCGTTGCATGTAGGCTCCCTATTTCGGAGGTACCCTCCCTTTCGCGACATTTTGCGTGACTAGCGCTGGACGCGTCGGCGCCTACGAGCGAAAGCGTTCCTGGCATGCCACAAACGCAGGCAGGCTAACCAAGGTTGGCACATGCCAAGATTGCTGTTGCTTGCCGACGCCGACCGCGTTGGAGGCTAGTCGCTCGATATATAGCGAAAGTTGACACGACTATAGGCACAGCCCCTTTTAGGGCAAACTCCGGGGCCGAGCGCATGTACACTGGTTGTTTACGTCAGTTATGACGTAGATGGTTGCTAGGCGACACGTACCAGCTCTTTTCCGAAGCTTCCGCTTGGCGGCAAACGGTTTACCAGCTGCTGCGGTAGCTCGGCGCGGTGGCTGTGTGGAGTGTTCCCGTCGGTGGACGTGGCTTGGCGAACACTGCTGCGTTGCTACTGCTTCGGCTCATGCGCGGCTACGCGAGATTGGGACAGGTGGGGCGCAGCTGTGGCTTGGTTGCTGCTAGGCAACGGTGCGGAGTTTTCTGCGGACTTCGGACGTTTCTCCTCCAGTTGTTAAAAGAGAATGATGAGTAAGGCGTCATTGGGTATTTCTGCAGACTTCTTCCAGCTTATCCAGTGTGAACTAGCCGAGGAAAATGCTCTAGAAAAGCGAGCATATCAAAAATGGAGCGCCTAGATTATCAGTACTCACTCCGAACTGTATGAGACATTATTAATGGCTCGTAGAACGACATAGGTATTAGACGCCCCGTGTTCATGCGGTATGGTTATGCTGTGAGGAAGACGCACTACTTTCATGATTGCTGCGTATGACTGTGTGGTTCCGTTATATCTATGTCAGTATATATGGATTGCATAAGCGGTAGCAAACAAACATCCCAACTTTCCTTCCACTCTCTCTGTTCCGCTCTCTGTTCTCAACTTGTGATTCACATTTCGTTATCGTATTATTGCAGTTGTTGCCTTATTGCTTCGATGTGCCATACTGTTACCGAAATTGAAACTGCACAGAGCCCATAGCCACGCCGTTTCCTTTGGTCCTTATAGCAATAAGCGTACTCTCCTTGCTCTTTTCTTTACATAGAATGCCTACCATCCTATCTGTGCTGCCTCTCCACTGACTCTTCACACCCTTCTATATGCTCCCTTTGGTCTCTGTGAGTCAGCGCCCGAACTCATTGGTGCAACGAATGATGTCTACCAGATTCGCAGCATCATCCCCGCAAGATCGCGTTATTACGACCCAGAAAGACAGAAGCAATGCCGGCGCGACACAGCAATTCAACCGACTCTTTCTGGTTTCCTTTTATAGCTTCTATTCTGGCTTTTTTTCTTCATAGAGTCCTTCCTGCTGCCACGCTCGGGGGTACGTCGTCGGGAAAGAAACAATGATAGGCGCGCTGGTGGCTGTTTCGATGACAACGCGCTCTGCTTCCTTCCGGAGTCGCCACCCCACTTCGCCGACGACGTCGCCGGTTCCTTCTCAGCCTTCCTCGATGGCGATGATACATCCGATGCACGCTCGGCGACTGCGCTCTCCCTTGGGTCTCTGCTGCTGCGCTTGTACAACGTTGTCGTATAGTTGCGTCCCCACTAATGGTTCCGATAAGCGTCTTCGGCTTTTTGCTTACCCTCCAGCAGCAGGCCATCGTGGGGAAGCAAAGTGTTGCAGTTACGACGCTGCCCTACTCTTGGAACTTAGTTCAGGGTACTCTGTTTTCTGCGTCGATGGTGTAACAGGCTGGCGTAAGGAAAAGCACGACATTGTGCACTCGTGGAGAAAGCGCGGTGGTCGTCTCCTAACAGCTTCAGTTACGACTCGTAACGATAAACAGTGCTTAATGGAGCGTTTTCTGTGGTGCGTGGAATCAGTGTCAGTGACAGAGAAAGTGCCGACGATCAAGTTGGTCACTCTTTTTTTTCGACATATATAGTGTAGAAATTGGCGAGTTGGTTCAAATTATTTATCACGGAAGCGCAAAAGGGACAACAACACAGCGAAAAGAAGCACACAAGACAAGACACAGGTCTTGTCCCATGTGCTTCTTTTCACTCTGTCACCGTCCCTTTACAATGCCCTTGTCAATAGTTTGCCATCTGGCACGAAGGTGTTTGTTTGCTCTCATAGTACTTATTTTGTGTCCCTCAATATATCACCTCGTTTTGTCGGGGAACAACAATCTTTCACATTAATACCAGTCTTCAAGCGCTGTACAGAACCCTAAGGTGCGGGGAAAATGTGGTTGCGTTCCAACCAGCGTAGAATTAATAAAAATTTAAAAAAATATGCGGGAAATAATTCATCGAAGTTGCACAGCGCGTTATGAGGGCTACCGTAGTGGAGGGCTCTGGGTTAAGTTTGACGACCTAGGGTTTTTTAACCCCGAAAGCATGGTACACGAGTGTTCTTGCATTCCCTCCCGAAAGACCAGGACTCGAACCCGCCACCCCGTGCTCAGTAGCGCAGTGCCATAGTCACTGTGCCACCGTGGCCTGTCAGCATAAAATTGCATACTAAACATGCTAATGGCCAGTTTGTGCTATAGTGTATACACGCCTCTGCCAGTACACAGCTATATGTATACAAGCCCTGTACTGTCCTAGCACGCACACATTATCATTAAATGTTTCTCCGGTATTCATAATATCAAACCTTATGTTCGCTAAAAGCGAAGCCTTTTTCTCTGTTGCGTAAAGTTGGACACTCCTTTAAGTCCAGGATTACACTAGTGCATCGGAAGTCTTACCGTAATTTTTTACCAGCATTTTCTGGCCACTGCACTCGTCTTCCGTTCATTATTTTGTAGTTAGATTCTTTACATAGTGTTAAAGCTCGTCAATTTCTTTCGACACTGTGTGTTAATTACTATACGAAATTCTGCACGGAAAAATAGGCCATATGGAATAAAAAAGTTGGTGCATATGCAATGTTTTCAGTACGTTAGCTTTAAAAACCTGTGAAACGTGTCTGCAGAGTTATCCAAAGCCTTTGATCCCGTTAAACATCATGTCATCATGACTGCGCTCTCCCCACTGAATTCGGGTGCACGTACGTACACCTACATTCAGGCCTTTCTCACAGCACGCACGGCTGACCTTCGCTTCGGCCCACTCACCTACCCCACATACTCTCTAAAAAGCGTCGGCATCCCGCAAGCGTCCGTCCTCTCACCTTTCTTATTTAATATCACTCTCATCCTCCTAGCACGACAATTGCAACAATTCGTCACTTGAAACATACTCTCTACGCTGACGACACAACGCTATGGACTACCCATGGCAGAGATGGTGTCATGCAGGACATTATCCAAGCAGCTGCCATTCTGACCCAAAACTATGCAGTTAGCGTAGGAGTTTCTTGTTCCGCGGAGAAGCTTGAGATGCTCTGCATCCGTCCCAAGAACTGCAACTCGCCCTGCTCCCCCATCGTCATCGAACTGGAGGGCAGACCAGTACCAGAGGTGAAAACTCTCCGGATACTGGGTATGCATATCCAGAATGATGTGAAGAGCAGTACTACACTCCGCAGACTCAAGCAGGTAGTACGCGCAATCTCGCAGCTCATCCGCCGGGTCTCGGGCCACCACAAGGGCATGAGGGAGGGTGACCTATGCCGCCTTGTTCACGCCTTTGTACTCAGCCATATGCTCGACTCCACCACATATCTCCAGCTCTCTTGCCGTGAAACTGACGCCATGGATGCTCTCATTCGTCGGGCATATAAAGTCACCCTCCACTTTCCCATAATTACACCTACCGACCAACTCTTACCACTACGCCTTCGCAACACAACCAGGGAACTTGTAGACGCACACAGCCAAGCACGATACCTTCGTCTCACACAAACCGAGACTGGCCGGTACATCCTGCATTCCCTAGGAATCCGGATACCGGCCAAAGATCCGACAATACGCCCTATATCAAGACCCTTACACCGCGAACTGCTTATTAAGCCGCTCCCCCATAACATGCACTGTGACCACCACGATAAGCGCCGTATAGAGCTCGCGCTATACAGCCCTCCACCGATAATATGGGTGGACGCAGGTTGCACGGGCGATGAAGCGGTCGCTGTGGAGGTGGATCACTCTCTCCCCCATCGGAAAACACACACTCCCCCCAGACACCTCCCCCGAAGCTGTAGAGGAAGCTACCATTGCCATTGTCATAATGAAATGTGCAGAAAAATTTCACAGTTTCGCCCTAAGGGCGAAGCAATGAATGCGATAGCAACACAGCAATGTCATACGAAGTAAGGTGAGCGGCTTTGGTAGCAACAACACGCAGAACTGTTGTCGACGCCATCGGCGTTTTGCCCGCGTTAGCTCAAAATGCGTGCGGCGTTGCTGACTGTTGCTGGAGCCTCTGATATAAATAGGCACTTGGTGCCGCAGCTAAACGTCGCCTCCCTTCCCTCCCCCTCCCCCACGGCCTCTCGCGCGTCTGAAGAAGGCGCGTTTGCTCTACATATATGGTGATTGTAAAGGAGAAAAGAGACGCCTACTTCTGCAGCTCTTAAGCGAGCATGGCGCAGAACGCGCGTTTGTTCTCCGCCGTGCGTTCACTCCCCGTGAAAGACACGCCCCTCGTGCCCTTTCACTCGCACATACAGCGTTCGGCGCGCGGCGACGATTTCATCTCCAAATGACGTCATACGGAACCTCATGGCGACGGCGACGGCGACGTCGACGCCGACGGCAGAAATCTGCTTTTGAGTGTCCATATAATTGCTATCGCAATAAAAAGTGCTGATGCATACCTCTTCCGCAATTTCTCGGATAGTCACACGATGGTCCCCCATCACCACGGCGTTCAGTTCGTCAATGACCTGGTCATTTCGGCATGTTGATGGCCGACCGGAGCGTGGCTCGCTCTCCACCGATGTGCGGCCCTCTTTAAACCGGTTGTACCACTCCTCAATCTGTGTGCTGCTCATAGCATCATCACCGAAAGCCGTATGAATCTTCCGAATGGTTTCTATTTGGCTATCGCCCAGTTTCTGGCAAAATTTGATGCAGTAGCGCTTCTCCAGTTGCTCAGTCATTTTCTTTGCAAAACAAACAAACAAATTTACAAACAAACAAACAAACAAACAAACGACGAGAGTACTGCGCACTACTTTTCTAAAACGCTGCGTCCAAGCGACTGACGCTATCGGCAGGCGGGAAAAAATTCGCGCATGCGTACGAAGGTTCAAGGTCAGCTGATGCAAGCGCGTTTGTTTCATATCCATCAGGTGTTCGCAAAAAAAAATAAAGGCGGATACTTTTATAACAGACCACGTACAGTGCGTGTGAGCTAACTGCATAAAAAAGAGCGGATGGGGTGACATAAAGTTCTGGGACCACGGGCACCCTTCTCATGAGAGCTTGATTCATATTAGCAATGCACCTGCACACTCAACTCCTTCATAAAAACGAGGCTCGTTCTCAAATGCCGAGCTTGACGGAAGCTTCTCTGCTAAAACTTTTCAATGGACAAAAAACACAATACTCCATAAGGCTCAAAGTAAGGTAGTACGACTTGGGAAAGGCTAAGTGTTTATTGAGCCCGTTTTATGCAGTGGTGCTGGCTTAACCGATGGCGAGGGTGTTCATAGGGGGCGAGGGAAGCTGCAGACGCAAACATACTGAGCTGCAAGCTCTTTTATTTATATGGCCAAACATTCATGCATCCGTGGTGGCTGCTGTTTTCTTTTTTTCCTGAAGCTTCTGGTGCGCCAGCAGCCCCCCATCCCTCGTTGCGCGGTGCTCAAAGCTGCAGTATGTTGCGCACTTGGGTAGCACTGAACACTTTCTAATTTAAGATAGTGTGAGGTGCCTCTAATGCAGGGTTGACCGCCACTGAAATTGCGCCTACGTTGTTCCGACAATAGCAAGAATGTCAAGGAAGTGTCGGTGTCTGTTTTATTTCTTCACGTCTTCGTCGGGCACAGGATGCGCCCTAGCACTTATCGTCCTTCAGAGATTGACAGCCATGTACGCGAAAGTAGATTCGAGTACCGCGTTAGCGTAGCGACAATAATTCAAATTATTTTTTTTTCTGAGCCTCATCGATAGTCTGAGCAGCGCTCCGTCTACGTTATATTTGGCATCTTACAATAGTGAGCGGTGGGCAATAATAAAACGAAACAAAACGGAGCAAATAAGAATCATCACACTATGCTGGCGCGGCAGTTTAACGATTGTGAGTAAAAAGCCAGCAGTGATGTTATCGAGAGAAACATCTGTCTTGATAGACTATACCAGTAGAGAAATTAGAAGACTTGAGAAAGATAGTAAGTGGGCTTTGTTGACTCGTGCGTGTGTACAGAAAAAGTCCTGCCTCCCAACATTTGGTATTCCTTTAGTATGACCTAGCAGCAAAGAACAGGGTGTTTGCGGGCTCTATTGGCTAAGAATTTGTCCAGTGTGAGCGGAACCTAAAAACTGAATCATTCATTCTCAATAAGATCCTGATTTCAGGCGTTCCGCTGCAATAATTCAGAGAAGGAAAGAGGCTGCAAATTTATGCATGTTCAGCATTCAGGAAAACATAAAGTAATAGACCAGAATTAGACATTAAAAAATAGTTGCACTATGTTTGCTTTAAATAAACAATACCGGTATTCTTTGTAACGCAGATTGGCGTTCTTTTTCTTGCTCGTTTTCTTTTTTTTTTTTTTTGACTGTCACAGTGCTTGCATTTTGCTTTGTTAATGCTTAACACTCTGGTGTCATGCAGAGCCCGTGGCCATCGTATATTCGCTTTTATTACATTGGTTGGTTGGTTGGTAAAAACATTTATTGGGTGCCTGCAGATTAATGAACCGGGCTCAGGTCTCGCACGTCGGGGCGTCCAGGCCTTGCCTAGTCGCCGCTTCGCGGGCCTGCTGGAGGGCCCAGATTTGGTCGGCGAGCTTGGAGCTGTGCAGGGCATCGGCCCACCTCGCCGAGATAACATCGGGATTAATGCCTTTAGTCCTTGCCTCACATTACCAGAGCATGTGTTTTGGTGTAGCAGGTTTTATACCGCAGACCTTGCAGGTGCTGTCGTGATAGATATCAGGGTAGAATATACGATACACTAGCGGGTTTTATTACATATCCTTAAAACTTCTCGCCGACAAAGTCTCGCAAGGTTGAACTTTCTTTTATTGCTGAGACGACAAGTATACATGCACATGGCGCCGTAAATGTCCGCATGATTCCTACAAAAAAAACGGCCCGCTACATTTTCCTCTCTCTTCCCTTTCCGCCATCATATTACTCGTCGCTTGTGTCGCTGTCGTAACGTAAGACGTCGGAGCCGCAGGAGTAGCGTCGATGACTGCAGCGTTTGTGTAACAGGCTATGAAACCCGATGCAGAGACCGTTATTCTTCATTTCGCCGGACTGGCGGCCGAAAGATGGCGGTCGCAGCCACAGCACGACGCAAACACGAACGCTTGCAAACCATAGAGCCTGCGCGCTAAGGGAGACATACGTTGAAGGGGGCAGCGTCGTAAGGCGACGTGCTGTCGGTGCCACTTGGGAGGCAAGTGCGCACACAGAGTGGCAGGCCTCTCTTGGAACACAAACAGCCATGATTTGATAATTTCTGTCAATTCTAGAATAAAATCAGCGAGCGAGCGGCATTGACCGGTTTCTAAACGACGCGAGGTACTTTGCTTCATACGGCGAAAAACTTTGATTATACATGATTAAGAAACGTTCTATTCCTCTGCTCGAATGAAAAAAAAATAGAAAAAGGTAGGATGATAATAAAGCTTTATTGGTCAAAATGAACGGCAGAGTTGGCTGCTGACTTTGACGGCCAGAATCCCCTGGGCGCCTGCGGCATCCGTGGCCCAGGCCACCACTTTTTTTCGGACGGCTTGATCAGAACTGCATTTCAGTGCCTCCCACTGCTCCATAGTGTTCAAATTACCGTGAGGAAATGGTACTTTCGTACATTTCCACATGGTGTGGGTGAAGTTCGCGGGCTAATTACAGAACTTGCAAGTACCCGCGTAGTCCTACTGCACACTCCGCATTTCTAAGTACCAACAGCACTAAATTCATGTGATCTTGCCTTCATGAAGTAGGAGTACTAAATGCACACGTTTACCGCCCAGGAAGGCATCGGCAAGCATACAGTCCTTGAAATGTGCTGCGCAATTGTAAAATCAACCACCCTGTCATAATTTTACCTGCTACAGCTGAGAAACACACAACTATTCGAACAACGAGAATGCAAACATTTAAGTCGTTTATGCGCCACGGTAAGTCATGGCTTGGTTCAATACTTTTCTTTCTTTAGGCATGCACACAGACCTGCCATGCGTTAAGTGAACTCTAAAGAATGTCCACCTATGTGCTAGAAACCACGCGACCTGAGCGAAGCGCCTCCAACAAATATTTATGTGTTTTGCGACGCTCTGCACTTGAAGCTGAAGTATGGCAGTAAATACACCGAAAATTATTCGATTGAATTGACACTGTTGATGCCGAATATTGTAGGTCACGTAGTTAAAAAAAAGAAAGGCAGAAACACTGCTGCCGCAACTATCACGACGAAGTGTCACGACACTATGTCACTAGCGCTCTAGACACTTAAATACAAGTGCTGTGACTGTAAGAATGACTTTTATTTTACGCAGTGAGCTTTCCGCAGGCTTTATCGCGATTGTTCTGGCGAACGAAGATGCCTGGAATGCTTTTTCGACAGACGCCCAACCCTCTCTAGCTGCGCCAACATAGTATTAGACAAACACCACGTAAGAACGTGAGAGCTTCTACCACTGCAGCCATGACTTACGTTTAATTATTCTATGTGTCGGACAGCAGTAACTTATGTTTGTTCTTAAATGCGTAATGGAATATTCTGAAAACATCGTCTTGGTATGGCCGGCAAGTAGTATTTAGACTTGTACAACTGGCAGCTAGTTCCTGTGAAGTGTTCTTGATAATAGCAAAGTTTCAATTAAGTAAGTTGTTTTCTCATCTTCAACTACCTATCCAAAAAGTTATCATGCTTCATCACCAGGCTTGAGTTGACAGGTCATTAATTGACGCAATTATGTTCTGCCACGTGCCGACCACTAGTTATGCATAGGGACGGTAAAGCGGCACCCTTTTTCGTTTTACGTCATGAAAAAATAAGAGAATTTCGGGGGCACGCCACTCGCTCTCATCACGCAGTCCCCTCTCACCTTCGTAAACAATAACTTATGTGCAACTACGTCTACAATGTTCATTTTCTGCAGACACACAACTCTAAATTTGTTGTTGATTTCATAAATATAAGATCTTGTTCCTATGGTGAAGAGAGTGCTCCAAAGCGTATCGTCCGGTGCTTTCTGCGGGCTGGTGCAACGTGGCAATTGTTTTAATGCAATGTTTTGCTAAGTCTGTATATGAACATATTCATCATCATCGCTGATGCGACCACTAAAGTTGATGCAGCCACGAAGAGGCCGGGTGTTCTAGCGTACGGTCTACGCTAGAACACCCGGCCGGAAGGGATGACGAGATTAAAAGGGACGACGAGATTATCAGCTGTAGCGCTGATGATAAAAGGGGGACTGCGTGAGTCTAGCAGGCATGGGCAACTCAAGATGAGAACACGTATTTTGCCGGCCAAGCGCGACATGCACATTCGTTCGCAACAAAAACAAGCCGGTCCATCGCCGCCATGCGAATCTTCCCGAAAAAGCAAACTACCGATGTTCTCGCTATAGGGGTTTTTTTCCGCGCATATTTAAAGTTTCGAAGTAACCTGAGATAATTTCCTATCCAAGCAATAATCAGACTTACAGCTTCTCAATAGTTTCAAAAGCAAAACGACAATGAAATTCGCGAAAGATGCTGTTCTGTCGTTCGTATTTATACTTTTAGCCAACCTGTCAATGAGAAGCGTTTCGCTGCATTGTATTGCCTCCGACAGCTCCTCCGGTACGCTGCCAGTCCAAACACTGTTGCGGTTCCACACACACCCCGCTACTGCAAACGAGAATGATGACTCGCGTACCACACGCAGCACCCGCCATTCCTTTTCTGGGAATATGGTAGGCATTGAACGAAGCGCATATCTGACAGACACTATCCAGCAGTATACGCAAGCATCTGCAAAGATGGGATTCCCGCAAGTTGTCGACGTAATGTCATCGTCGTAATTATGTTCCCGGAAGCGGAAATAAACTCGCGGCGGCGGCCTGATGGTGACGTGCCGAGAGGGGAGAGCCTGTCGTCGCTATGACACTCCCCATCTCCTTGCCTTTATCTCTTTGGTGTCATCCGAGGAATATGTTTCTCGGAATCCGGCAATGCATGTATGATGCACGAAGCCTTCTGTCTGGCAAGTATCTTCGAAGCGCCGTGTCTTTATTATCACTATGTGTCGTTCTCCGACCTAGGAACTCGCATATGATGTTCCGGGTTTCGGTCTTCTGTAAGATGTCGACAATAATAGCCCATTCGCGATTACCCGCCGTGGTTGCTTAGTGGCTATGGTGTTGGGCTGCTAAGCACGAGGTCGCGGGATCGAATCCCGGCCATGGCGGCCGCATTTCGATGGGGGCGAAATGCGAAAACACCCGTGTACTTAGATTTAGGTGTACGTTAAAGAACCCCAGGTGGTCCAAATTTACGGAGTACCCCACTACGGCGTGCCTCATAATCAGATTTAGGTATTGGCACGTAAAACCCCATAATCTAATTTTTAATTCGCGATTCCTCCTTCATGAAAGAGATGGGCGAATTCTTCCCAATTTATTCAAATATGGCTCGCATTTGTACGGAGAAAGCATGTTTGAGAATATGCTGGCACTGAATATTGCTTAATACGTAATAAAATACGGTCATAAGGTACCGCGCAATTAAGGAACGAAAGGGGGTGTTATGCGATGCTGCAAGAATAATAAATTAATATTCAATATGAGCATAGTTGAGTGGTTGAGCTCAGCAGAATCCTAACCTCTTCAAAATCACTGGACACTCCTTGAATGTAGACAAGGGATGTAGATCGAAAACCTAAAAATTGTAATCGCGCTTAATTTATTTGCTTAAGAAGGCCACGTTTTATACCGTACTTACGCTTGCAAGGTACTCTCTCAAACGGTGTCTTCGTCCTTTTTCCTAGGCAATATTTTTGTGCGACTATATGTGAATTTGTGGCCGCATTATTGCATAGTTGTGTTACACAAATGACACTTCGCGTGTCGCTACCAAGCTCACAGAACACGAAGGTTGTGAAAAGTGTAAGCCAAGAAATAACGCTCACGGGGAGTTTAGTTCACCAACGTGATAAAGGGTCGTTGCTTCTTCCACCTGTAGATTGTTGTCTTGCCCTAACATACGTTTTACCCCCTCGACCACATGTCATTGATAGCCCTCCTATATGAGTACGACAGTTAAACTCCATTTTATACGTGGTACACGTGAGCACCTGCGAAGAAAAAAGAGCGACGCCATCCTCGAAGAAACATCCCTCTAACGAAATTCGGTTTAGGTTTTTTGGCTTCGGTTTAGTGCGAAATATCACATTACAAAAAACTGTATGAAAAAGTCAGCAAAAGAGTTCCCGAAGTAAAAATCACCAGTCCTTCCCTGTCAAAAAAGGGGGTAAGCGAAGCTTGTCGTGTGTGTATCTGACCTTCGTGGTGATTTTCTTTGTTTCTCTCTCTTTTTCTTTCTCTCTCTCTTTCTCTCTTTCTTTTTTGTCCCTGGTATGTGCCTCATCAATACTTCTTTTTGGGCGAGTTGGTACACACAAGTAGCGCTTGTGTGTACGTGTCTCCCTTCTTGTGGTCGTCTGTTTGCGCTGTTACCCAAAGTTTCTGGCATGTGCCATTGAGCTGGGACCCTTTCTGCACTATCGCCAGGATCGGCCCACTTTTCAGCGTGACACCACCACCACACTTGTGAGCCTATTGACCTTTTTCGCGGCGATCCCGCGGGCGTTGCCATGTTTGATCACATGGTGACGCGTCCATGCTTGCCTCAGCCGCCTCCGTTGCCTTCGTGTTTACAATGGATGTACATGACACCTGGCGCGGCTCAGGATACCTCTGTTTCGGGAGATATAGTAGACGCCGACTGGGTGGCCGACACGAAGCTTTGGCCAGAGCTTCATAGGACATGTAAAAGCGCTTTAAGAACTCATTAAGCTTTGTCCAAATGGTGCGAGCATCGTATATGGTGCTGATTGTTCTAAAAGCGAGGCTAAAAATGTATTTCAAGCTTTCCGCTTATGAAGTGAATCAGGATCAGTGTTTTGCTTTTCGTTCTTTATTTTGCAAATCTTTGAAGCAGCGGCTTGTCACGTTTGTGACTCAGTGAAGTTCGTCGGTGCGGTCACTATCTGATTATTTTCTGTCTAATAGCTCACCGGTGTGCTCAGTTGCAATAGATTTGTTCTTGGTGTACACAAGGCTTAGAACGTAGCTGTTCTGTACTTTGTAATAGCCTGTAGCAAATATGTAGTATCGCTGGTAACTCGCTCACTCCTGTGGATCATCACGAAACATTTACCTTCGGCCATTGGTGTGCTGTCGGTGTAGTCGCTGTCACCCATGTTTTGGCCCTATGATTCAAGTGTGCGCCATTCACATATTCTAATACGTTGGCGATAGAGTGCGCGTAAGTTTGCAGTGCGAGTAGGGGTAGATGCGTGTAGATAGCGTGCGCGAAACTTACTATACCAGGAAGCGGCGCTGACTCCCTTTGTCATTGTTTAACGAGCGGTACTCACTCTTGCCGACGTCCCGGGGTTGAAGTCTTTTCTTTGGAGGTTAGCGATACAACGCTGGCGGATAAGTGTCTTTTTTTTTATCCACGAGGAAAGTCGTACTTTGAGAAGGGCCGGCAACAGAAGCTGTCCCTATGTAGCACTGTAATGCAGTGATTTGGGCTTGTTGATATGACATCGTGAGGCTTATAGCACGTGAAAAGACAAGGACGAGGGAAGACGTCACACACACAGGCGCTAACTTGCGTAACGTAATAAAGATTGTTGCAAGTTAGCGCCTGTGTGTGTCACGTCTTCCTTCGTCCTTGTCTTTTCACGCGCTATAAGCCTCATGTATGTAGCAACGGTCCGTGAACTTGGTCACATATTCTATTCTTTAATATGCCAGTCACTATTTTTGCAGCGAACTACTGCACACGTCTTCAAACCATTTTGCAGCATGAATGGATGCACAGTGCGTGAGCGAAAACCCACTTGCATTTCCGACAGCTGATGGCACAGAAATAGGGCAGAAGCGGTGATGATTTTGTATTCGTGCGCTTTCGCTGAGGCAACAGATGGGGCGCTGCCGAAAGCGCCATCTCATTTCCCGAGAACAAACTGCTCCATGAAAAGGGTCAATAAAGCTTCGCTTAAACACCAGCCCTTCCCTCTGTCGAGAAAATGCGGGTAAGCGAAGCATGTCGTGTGTGTATCTGACCTTCGTGGTGATTTTCTATATTTCTCTCTCTCTTTCTCACTCTCTGTTTCTCTCGGTCTTTCTTTCTTTCTTTTTTTTGTCCCTATTATGTGCAATTGAGCTTGGACCCTTTCTGCACTATTGCAGGATCGGCCCACTTTTCAGCGTGATACCGCCGCCGTTACCACCACCACCACCACCGACACTTGTGAGCCTACAAAGCTTCGCTTAAAACTATCGGGGGGACCTCCTATAAAACTAGTATACAATATTACAACAGAAATACCGGAGACTTCATCAAGATTAATCAAGAAGGCAGGACGCTCGTTGAAAACATACTGTGGATATCCCTGCACCCTTAACACAAACAGCAAATTGAGAAAGGGACCACTTTTTTGTAGGTCACTCTTTGTCGACGGGGTAATCTGACAGCAGAAAAAGAAAAGCACCCTTCTCCTCAAAGAACATTACGATTGATTTTATGATTAACGACGCGTTTCTTTAGTCGTGTTGTTTGGAATCGTAGAAAGAGCTTGTCGAAGATGGCCCTGAAGTTTTTTTTTTTTTCTTGTTCGCACACATGAGAACTCAGGCTATAATCGACTTAGTCTCCATCGCCTTCGCAGACCGGTGGGTAAAATGAAGCGTGAAAGTAAGAAACATGAGTGATTGCCAACTAGGCGTGATGTAACCTGACACCATTTGAGTGCTATATATAGCTGCGGCGTTTCCACGAGAACGACTACGAGGTGTGTTTGAATTTCATACTCGCTAAGCAGCGCCGAGACATCAGTCAGTCAAAGATTTCATGTTGCGCATTTCATCATCGCTGTGCCAACTGCTATTATCAGTGAGCTCAACTGTGACTATACTTCTTGTGATCATTGAATGTAGGTTTTGATTTTGTATATTTTTTATTATTTTTAAACCACAGGTGATTGTAGAAAGAACGTTAGGTCGAATGTTCGCAAGTTACACACATCCGAGACAACTGGCATTTGTACGCGCGAAATCGCTTTCACTAACGCTTGCCATATAAAAATCTCGTTGAAATAAAAAAATTGTCGGGACCCCCCTCTGGCTGTCTTATCTGAACCCGCCTCTGAGTTAAATGTGCGATTTGCTTACTGAACAAGAAATCTCAAAAGTATCGCACAGCACACATACCAGATGGCCAGCAATTTGAGAAAAATGAAGGACGTCCTAAGGTATGCCCGTGTCTCTTTTATTTCTTGGAGCATGGTTAGCATAAGCGTGTAACCATAGTAGCACTAATAAGACGGCAGAAGTGCCGTCACACTTCATCGAACGCAGCAAAATTGTTTACACTATCGTTCAAGGTGCCCGTGCTCTCCTTCCTTAAGAATATTTATTTATTTAGATTTATTTATTTATTTGACTATTTATTTATTTATTTGTTGATTCATTTTCTTGCAGAAACATGTAAGAGGCTTTTTTTTATTTTTTGACCGTTTTCACCGCGAAAGCAGCATTAATTGCTGCTAAAGAAGACATGCTTAAAGAAAATCAAAGTTGATCAAGGGGAAAAGGAGGACGACGATTTCAACTTCGTAGGCGTGACTCAGGTTCCCCACGGTTCACTTGTATATACACTCGCGACGTGGCCATGCAAGTGGTGCCTGCAGAGCACCAGCTTGCTCATTGAGACGAGTAGGTCGCTTATAAATGAAAAATAACCTTTCGCCCGTGAGATCCTTTGAACGCCACTGAAAGGCTGCCTCATGAGGTGCATACACAAGCAGTCACAGAAACTTAGCGCAGTACGAAAAAAAAAAAAAAAAAAAACTAGACGCGTGATGGTAGATAAAAACAAAGCCCACATACAATCAGCTTTCTAATTTGGGCGTGTTTTTTTACGTCATCATTAATATTAGTTTTATGTCAGTGAACACTCTCGCTTCTTCGCGTGATGGTGCATTCGTCGGTGGAAAAGATAAAGTATGCGCTCACAAGAAACAGGAACAGGAAAGAAATTATGCGCGGAAATGAAGCGATACACAGTTTTCCTCTCCACCTGTAACAAATTTGATGTGATAATCAAGCTTTCAAGCACTGCTTGACGAGATTTGCTTCCCGTAAGGGCCTTATAACGAGCAATACAACGTATCCTAGGCGGGTTTTAAAAGAAGCAAGCGGGCCAGAGAAACAGCAACATAAATGAAAACGCGTTGTCTTGTTTATTTTTCTCATCCTATTTTCTTTAGCCGCCATTTCCTTCTTTTGCAATTCGAGAATTTTCCGAGCTCAGGGGTGTCCGGTTTATATGTAAATTGAATTTTCTCATTCCGCGTCCATGATTATCTCCGGCCGACGCGCCCCCCTTTGTTTCAAAAGTGTGTTGGTGTTACTTAACTCACTACTCGCCACTCCTTTTCTCTCCCCTTGCCTTTATCCTGTCGCTGAGAAACAGGATAAAGGATTCAACTTCAAAAAAAGGAACTGTAGAAAAAGAACAAAAAAAAAAACGTATTTTATTGCTTTTTTTTTCAGCATTACTCGTACTATATGTCGTTTTCTCGCGCAATTTCTTCGCTTGACGCGCTCAGGCGATGCAGTGTTATGCAAAAAAATCAGTCTGGCCTCAGAGGCTGCAGCTCTTGAGAAGTCCTACGCACCTGCCAACATAGAGATCGATTGTTCATTTTATTCTATTTTTTATTTTTGTGTTTATGGGTGTGGTTTGCTAGGCTGAAAAACTGGTAACTTAACCTGTTTCTCACCATCTAAAATTGCTACTCTTCTCTTCATTTGGCCTTTCGACGACTTCTTCCTTGGGCTGCATAAAGCTTGGGGCGTACTGGGGCAATCTTCTTTACATAAATCAAGAAATAAATAAGAGAAAATAGCACTTTAACCTGATGGACACGCCAAAATATAGATGGCTGTCTTCTCTAAATCCTTTTTGGAAATCTCTGCATATTTGAGATAGTTTAGGTGGCATGCAATTGGGTGACGGCTGGATATGTTTTTCAGTACTGAGGGAATAAGCAGAAAAAATCAGGGCAGTTGTGCCTAGATTTGGGGAAAAAAACGCAGAAAGAGCAAAAGGAAGATGTAACAGAATGTCGAAAACGTGCGATCGAATGACAACTCAGAGAAAGTTTCCCTACGGCATTTTACCACTTTTTTTTCTCTCTCTCTCTCTTCGTGCATAAAATGTTCGCTTGTTTCGAACAAAAGGCTCAGAAGACGTCTGCGAAAAGGTGAGTGTTTGAGCGTAATTGTCTTTCTTTCGTGCTGTTTTCTTATTGCTGTCGTCAAAGACGCCGACGGGGATGCCGTGCGGGGCGGTCACCGTTGTTTCTGTCATAAAGGAGCAGTTATGCGGGGTCGCGGAATAAATTTGGCTGCGAATTTTAGATCACTTCTCTATTGGTACAATGCGCGGGGTTCGATGTTCTTCCAAAGCCGTCACGAAGCTTATTTCTTCTATTTTCTTCTATTTCATCGTGCTACAGCAGACATTTTGATTTCTTTTTTCATTCTCCATAGCGTTTTCAACATGTGTAGGCGATACTAGCCGATTCGGTGAAGCGTGTTCTGCCAGCGTGTGTGTGGCGGCTCCTTGCTTCTCCTTGATGCATCCAAAGCTGCGATGAAGCTTCGTGCTGAGTGGCTGCTCTCAAAGCGTTGCGAAAATGAGCACACTGTTTATGTACTCGGTTGTTGTGTTGTTGTTGGTGACGCTAGTGTTGGCGTTGCGCTACTGTTGTTGTATACGGAAGCACACGTATTGCTCCTGCTCTGAATTGCCAATTGGCGCCGATGACTCTGGCAACATCTGTCCATCTCTCAAACAAAATTGAATGCGCTCGTGGCTATACAGAATCTAAGCATGCAGTGTTTCTACGAGCGATCTGGGTAGATCGTGGTGGTAAGCATTGCGGAGGCCCACAGGCCGCGTGTATAATGCAAGCACTCTGACGTGCATGTGCAATATCGCGGACAGATGAAACACGAACAGGATATTTTTAATAGCAGAACAACTCTCATTCGTAAAAACACGAGTGTGCAGCTTTTGTAATGCGACTCTTCTGTAGCAAGTAAGGGTGCATGCCTAAAACTGCGCACACAAGTCGAAACCATGTCAATGTCATGTGAACTCTTGAAAGCGGAAACGAAATACCACCTTTGATTTAGCCCTAGCATGTTCGGGATACATTTTTTCGCCGATATTACGTTAGGATTAAAAAAAAGCTAGATTTTTGGCAGGTTGTTGAATAACTGATTTTACAAGTTTCATTCAAACTTTGGCAGCCTATTTATTTATGGCGCCATGTTTGATATGTTGTGTAGGTTTGTTTTTCCTTTTTTTATGCGACTTGTACTGAATGCCGCGGATGGTGCGACCAATCCTGCTATAACTAAAAATGGGAAAGTACAGAGGAACACAAAAAAAAGGATAGACAAACACTTGGGCGCATGGAGTAAAAGTTTGTTGCGGCTTAGTGACGCAGTGACTTTTTGTACTCACGAAGCCAAGCTGAAATGAGCAACCCCAGTGTTTATCACTGGGTTAATCCCGACGGTTCATTCATTCGACGGTTCAGTCTTTCTCAATTATTGGTTACGTCTTTGCCTATAGCTCGGCCGCACGAAATGGCAGATCGGCCCGACATTTCCGCTGTGCCGCTTGCGCTCCGCATCGCGGGCCCCATCTTCTGCCGAGGCGTTGGCGCGACGCCGACGACATCTCTTTATTTATTTATTTATTTATTTATTTATTATTTATTTATTATTTATTTATTTATTTATTTATTTATTTATTTATTGTCCCTTGCTCATACCCACATATCCAATGTGGGCATGCGCCACACCTCATTTTAGTATCGTTAATCGTGACATCACTGACAAGCATGTGACGTTATTGATGTCATCACCTATCTGTCATGTTAGTCACACATTCGTACCCTTCCATGCCATTGTTTTGGTATTATGGGAACGCTGACATGAATAGTGGATAGGAGCCAACCGTGGACAAAGAAGAGGAGGGGCGCGCGAGCAGTGGTGCGAGGAACGCACGAGCTGCGGCAGGGCACCCTTGGGCTCGGCCGGCCGAGGTAGGGAGCCTAGGCTCCCTAGGCCGAGGCTGGAGCTGTGGCCGTGGACCGCGGGACCGAGGCGTTTTCTCACATTGACGCCCGTAACCTGGGGCCCCGGCTGCGTTCCGGGACGGACCATGGTCGTGGGGAAGACTGGAGGTACCCGTTCCACGGCTAGTAGCGACTCCAACCCGGCCATGGCGCGTGACCATTTCCGCGGTGCGAGCTGCACCTCTGGCGTTCGATGACGTGCGATTCCGCCGGTTCCTCCTCCGTCGCCATCATCGAGCCTGGCGTGGGTCTTGGTGGTGGCGTGGTCTTCTACGCGCTGCTGCAGCTCCCGGCACCGCCGTTCGAGAAAGGCATCGCCAGCGCAGGTGACGTCATGCGCGCGATCCCGCCACCACCACCTCAAGAGTGGCTCCGTCCCTCGGTGCGTGGTTCTCTGGTTCTCTGCTGCGGTGCGGTGTAGTCTCTGGTGGCAAGGCATTGAGCGGGCGGCGGCTCCTTCCGACGACCTGCTGTGTGCACTCGTCAGAACGAGGTCGGAGAAAACTAGACCAGGTGTGCGCCATGGGACGGTTTAGGGCCTTTCGGTTCCTGCAAGACCTCGACATGGTTTAGGACCTTTGGTTCCTGCAAGACCGCAACTCCGAAGCTGCACCACCTGGTCTGCTCACTCTCCGTGAGGTGTCCGTCATGGAAGCCTTTCAGGTTAAGGGCCTGTGGTATCCTGGAAGACCTCGGTGACTCGGCTTTGATGGCTCCGCCGATCCTCGTTCGGTGCATTATCAGTCTCCAAGGTTCGCCCACCGGAAGCAGTGTCATGCCGTCGCTGCCAGCCACCATGTGCCAGTGCCGTCAATGCCCTCGCAGCGCAGCTGCGGGGAAAAGCGCTGGACATGGAGGAAGAAATGGCACTAGCGAATGCTTGCACCCGTTGTGCCGACGACCAACTACACCAACCGCCGCCGACTCGTCGCATCTCCTCGTTTTGTGCCTTGAGGGGCGCTTGCTGTGACGATGTGGCGGAGTGAGCGAGTGATTTTGCAACGCATAGCCGCGGTGTGTGTGTGTGTGTGTGTGTGTGTGTGTGTGTGTGTGTGTGTGTGTGTGTGTGTGTGTGTGTGTGTGTGTGTGTGTGTGTGTGTGTGTGTGTGTGTGTGTGTGTGTGTGTGTGTGTGTGTGTGTGTGTCTTTCGTTGTGATCGTGGCCGTGCTCAGAGAGCGCGTAGCGTCGTCGCCCATGGCGACTCGGCATCTCTAGCCGTCCGTGCCGGCGGGTTCGAACACCGTGTTGCCAGCCAGTGACGTCAACGCCCTCACAGAGGGAGGCGCAGGTTGGGAACGCTGACGTGAATAGTGGATAGGAGCCAACCGTGGACAAAGAAGCGGACGGACGCGCGAGCAGTGGTGCGAGGAACGCGCGAACTGCGGCTGGGCGCCCTCGGGCACGGCCGGCCGAGACTGGAGCTGTGACCGTGGACCGCGCGACCGAGGCGTTTTTCGATAGTATATTCCAAGTGAACGAGAAGAGAGTTTTCGATACGTTTTCGATAGGTTTATTTCCGCCAGAGGGTTTCTGTGGTCGGACCACGAGTTTTTTTTTCCCCTAGGCATATCCAGCTTGGCTGTGAAAAGGCGATGTAATTTGAGGTCGAGACACATCGTAATATGACAACGCTAAAGAGGTGATATTCTGCGCAGTTAATGCACCTTTTCGAAATGGACCTCAATATTTCTTTTTATAGACTAAAGAAAATTGCACAAAAAACGCCACCGGTAGAGACAATCCACCAACCCTTGTTGAACTGTGTGTGTAATGTTCAGAAATAAAATTACAGAACTGACTTGAAACTAGTGATGCAAAGATTTGAGGCAAAAGTCCGAAGACATCACAAACGAGCAGGTGTGTAAGCTAGACAAACCAACAATCGCTAAGGGATCTAAGAGAGTATAAAATCATCCTTAGAACCATCTAAACTCGCCGGCCATTTTGCCGGCGAGTTTAGATGCCGGCAGTCGTGCGGGGTCTACGCACGACTGCCTAAGCAGATTCAAGCGATAGAAGCGTTCGATATGCGTAGTGTTGCGTCCCGAATCGGCAGGGCACTTTCTTTGGTTGTTTCCATCGTTGTTTCCTTTCATCAGCGTCGCCCAGACGGCGACAGTGCCCGACACCCAACGTCACGGGCAAACAAGCACCCCAAATCGGCAGTGCGCATCCTTTGATTGCTTCACCCGATGCCACCCGTTTAATCAGCGGCCGCCTACCTCGTGACGCGGCCCGACACCGGCTGTGACGCGATGACAAAGCTCACTTAGAAGCGACCGACCACAACCGCCACCCTTCGTGGAAGCGGGGACCAGCGCGAAGGTCACTCTCCCGACCCTGGCAAGATGAACGTCACGGAGAGCAAGAAACCATGTCGCCGACTTTCGTGGAATTACTACCGTGGGAACGGCTACGATCTCGGTTTCCCAGATGGCCACGCAGTTGCGGCAAATTCGAGGGCGAGGATGCAACTTTAGAGGCGGAGTTCTGTGAACAATACGACCCCTCTGATTGGCCGAACCAAGGTCATCAGATTCCCTAGTCGGGTCAACTAGGGAAGACAACTGCTTTATAAGCGGACACATTTGATTCTGTGGGTGAGTTCTGACGTGTTACGATATGCGCTCAGACATGTAGTGAGCTGAGACCGTCAATGTTCTCCCTCATAGAGTGGGCTTCCATATATGGAGCCACTGTAAATATGTAGAATAAACCCTTTTTCTCTCACTCTTACTCCCGGACGTTCTCATCCGTATGGCTAAAGGATCACCGGCCTAAACGCTACCCCGAGTCGCAACAGTAGCGACTCGCCAGTCAAGTAATGCTTGTGACTGGCATCGCAACAATATCGCGACAAGTTAGGATCCCAAATTATAAATGTAACAAAAAGGCTCAGCAACGTCGTCGGGCATAAGTCTACTGATATTTCTGTACAACAACGGAAACGAGGCATAGGAAATGCTCTTGGCCAGCGCAGCCTAAGAACCCATTTCGCTCGATTTTCTTCCTTTACTATTTAGTTCACGAAAACAAACTGCATTGCAATAGAGTTGTTACAACATCCGGGCCTAGGTCGATATCTGCTACATATCGTAGACGGCTGGTGATAAAGCACCAGCCACCTACGAATGACGAGTTAATCGCAATGCATTTGTCAGTGCAGGATACTTAAGTATCCACCGTATTTTGCCGACCAAACTTCCGACCATAAACACTGCTCACGTCAAGCTGTTCACAGAACCACCTTGGAGGTGACTGCTTTTTTTTCATAGGAACTCCCCATGCGTAGACTCGTAGGGCTAACAGCAACAGCGATGTACCCAAAGAGAAAAGGGACGGACAGCTTCCGCTCCCTCTGAACAAACAAAACAGTCTACACCACAAAACGCTCCGGGTTGGGCCCCACGCCGTGCGGTGATCTTGCCAATATGACGTGTCAACACTCGGTACAACCCGCCGCCACCGCTGCCACTCTCACGAGAAATATGAAAGCGAGCGCCTACGAGCAACGACGATGACGACGACGACAGTTCGATGTCCTCTGAGCGCATATACGTATTCCTGCACGCTCGCCCCGCTTCAGATATCCGCGCCGGTTCAGTTCCCGTTCTTCCTGTGTTCCCTAGCATACGGCCCTATACCCGCTGTTTATAGAACTGCTGAACCTTTCTTCCTATTATTTTGCCAAGCACATAATTCGAGGCACAGTCAGCCCAGAGCTCAAATCTGTGCTTAGGCAAGGGATTGAGACGTTAACGAATAGCGCAATCCCCAGCTCCCTGCTTTTCGGGAGACGGAGGATAACATACGCAGTGTTGAAGAAGCTTACGCCATGGGATCGCGGCACCCGACTACTGCTTCTCTTTTGAACGTTGTCGATGTGACAGCGGCGCGAAGCACACAAGAGACAAAAACATGAAATGAAGTGGCTCAGTTTCTGATGCAGGGTTTTTGTGTTTAGCTTAAAGAGCGACATGATTCCTGAGTTCTCTTCCGTATAAGGTAGGTTTTCACAGGCAGCGCAACAAACCCTTAAGCCTCCCTGATAGGCGCGGCTCAGCTGTCGCATCTCCTGGGGCTTCACGGAATCACCTGATCTCCATAAACACAACCTCCCGTTCGGGTATGCAGAACAGTTCCCATGAAATGCAGCCACATCATGGCTTAAGAAAAGAAAAACGTGGCTATCAAGACCGTGATGACACGTGGTTAGCACGAATTCATCAAGTTTGTTCATAAAACCGGATATTTCAGGTACTACCGGGCTCATAGTGTTCTGTGGAATGTTCGGGCTCGATTACTTGTCAGAGCATATGCCTTTAAACGAGAGGTGGCTTTTGATGGTGAGGAGTCGGTTCTGGGGCACGCAGTTTTTGTATATGCTTTGATTGCGTATAAAGATAATTGCACACATTGATACTCGATTTCACTAACAGATACAATGCGGTGCGCGCCAACTCCGCTACAGAGCGCCGTCCTTCGGTGAAGAGCACGCACTCCAAATTCGCGTTAGGAACGTTCACGCTCGCAAGCAGAGGTGCACAAGCGCATACGGAAGCATCGGAATTCTTCGCGTCGAAGAGGCACTTGTCTGCTTTTTCGATCGGCAAAGGTTTCAAGTATACGGCATATCTCGCTGACAGTTAGTCACTCTCACGGCATGATTCTATGCGGGCGTTCAATTATTTCGACGCATAAAAACTCAAATACAAACTCGGAGAAAGTTAATTTTTACCAAGAGACGAGTTCTCTCTAATCTTCATATTTAAGTGGCGGCCTCTGGTGCCAGGTTCAGTACTTTACTCCTCCTCGACACACTTTGGCATAAAACACTCTCAAACTCGCATTGGCAAGCTTTATAAGAGCCTTTGTCCTCGTCTAAGCTGGATTTCTTTCTTTATACTTGAAACCGAAAGGATGCTTAACGAGTTGTGGCGTTTTCCAGAAGAGAGAGTGCGGCAATAGTGAGACGTGAATCATTATATCTGTGTCAGAACAACGAATAGTTCGCATCCTGTGGGGGTAAGGTCCCTCCAATGCCGTCTGGTACAGGAACGATCCCTGTACATAGTCAGTCGGGAATTACGTCACGTAGACTTCCATGTCGAACCCCCCACAGGGTAATCTCGGCTAGATATTCGATGTCAATGTGCCACTGGAACACGCGGTCCACGCTCTCAATCTGGGTTTCGAACACACTTGCTCCGAAAAGAGTAAGTACTTCCGGTGCAAAACTTGACCTTCTGGAACTCAGTAGGTCAAATGTCGATGTGGATGCCATGGAGGTATCTTTATGACCAATACACTGCGACGGTATGTATCGCACACTAGGAACAGGGGCGACAGCTAAATGTGCTCCGGATTCCCTGAACTTCCTACTCTAGCGGTCGGATAGGCGTTTGTTCCATACTATCCGAAAAAAAAGCAAGGATATAAACCATATATCCATAACTTGTTCATATTGTGACCCGCGTGCTTAGAATGGCGGCCTGAAATGTATTTTGAAAATCTCCACCCTCTCTTCTGCCTAGTTTTCTGTAGGATCAATCGACATCATAATCAGATAAGTGGCTACCATAATGCATTTAGAGATTACAAAATGTAAAAGCAGAATACGGAGGCTTCAATAAATATAGACGTGGTATAAACACGTTTGCATTTTAGCATGTGATCAAAGAGAGGAGAAAAAATCTAAGTAAGGGGTGTTACACAGTCGTAGTTTTCCTGGCAACAAACAGCAGGGCCATTCATGAATACTAGCGGTAAGATTTCGTTCACCCTCCCAGTTGTCTCGATCGAGTTAGATTTCGCCATTTTTTGTTTTCTTTTCTATCTTGTTTGGGTCTCTGCCCTCATGCGGGCGACATAATCCCTGGTGACATATGCCCTGGACTGCTAAAAGGGCACATGAAAAAGTACTATACATGAATAAGAAATTTGAAAAGCTATCGAGCAGACCCCATAAATGAGGAATACAAGTACTAAAGTCGATAGTTGAGCAAGTTACGTTCATTCTGAATACTTAAGGGGCAGCAAATATTGAACACAACGGAGTAGGAGGAAGCAGCGTTGTGTCGTCTTCTTACACTTCTTTGTGTTCGGTCTATGTGCTAGGCCCCGTAAGTTTTCAGTTTATAGTATACAAATACTAATCCCCAACGCAGCACAATTTCATTGCACCTTTTTCAAGCGAAGCTTCTATACACTAGCCTGTGTAACGCTAAAAAAAAAAAAAAAAAAACAGCTGCTCTCAGAGCTGCATAGGTGACTCGTGCTCGGCACGCGGTCGTGCCACTGCTCCCGCGTTCCTCGTCGTCGTCTGCTTCCACAGCTGGCTGCGTTGCCGTTAATCATTACAATGTAGAATGTAACTTCCCTTCTGTCGTCGCAATGAGAAGGCCCCGTCTACGGGGGTATGAACCGTTGCTTAAAGGGGTGTGAGCCATTCAAAGTCTTACGTAGCGGACAGATTTAATTTTGAAGAAATTTTGTGTAAAACCCATCCAGCATGAATGCGCTCGGAAAAGGGTTCGTCGTCGACGTGCCGATTCTAGCGTGACGTCTTCCGTAGCCCAGGCGAAACATCAGTGAAGAGCCGCGGATCCTGAGTTGAGGGAGCGCGATGTTGAGGTCAAACGTCAGCGAAGAGCTGCCGACCCCGAGTTGCGGGAGCGCGATGTTGAGGCTAAACGTCAGCGTAGTCTAGCCCTCCATGAACCAGACAAAGGTGGCGCACGCAGCGGCAACGCTAGCGCCAACTTCCCCGGTGCGACGGCCAGGTTTCAACGCGAGTTTCTCAACCGGAACTTCGGTGCCAGTGGCAGTGCGTGTGACCGGTTGTGGTTCGAGCACAACGTGGTACTCGTCAGTGAAATTCGTTCGGAGGAACATCGAAGAAACACACCGCAAGCTTCGCTTACCCCCATTTTCTCGACAGGGGAAGGGCTACTGATTTTTGTTACCTTCCCTACTAAATGTCAGGGAACCAAAACGGAACAGCATTCGTGTCTATATACCAGGAACTTCGCCTTTCGCGACGTGTCGGCCAGCACTCCCGCGTTCTTGTTTCCTTTAAGCCGGGTCGTCACGAAACACGAGAGAAGTCATAGAAAGCAACAGCAATAACAGCGACTCAGTGACCAAAGCGAAGGAGAATAACGAGGTTTTCGACCACGCCATTCCACATTACTGGTAGCTAGCTACCTCTTCCTATATGGCACATCGGTCGTTTGAACCATAGTACTCTTTCATGGGCATCTTTTCACAGCAGAAATTTGAGAAAAATAAATGCCACATTAGCGCAGTGTGAGGGCTTAATATGTACGCTTGAGAAATCTGAAACAAGTTGATCATGACCTCAACCCTTTCGCTGGCAGCTTGCGTCTGAATAAATCCAGCAGCTGGTTATCACAGGCCACACGGACGTCTGCTCCTTAACGGTGTATGTTCCTATAAAAAGGAAATAGAGTGGGAAATACGCCGACGATGCATGCTCCTTGTTCTCGCCGTGCTTTTGTCACCTGCGTCTTCCGCATAGTTTCTATGAATTTGAATTCTTGGTTTTTACGCGCCAACACCACGATTTGCTCATGAGGCACGCCGTAGTGGGGAGGGGAGGGAGGGCACCGGATTAATTTTGACCACCAGGGGATCTTTCCCGGGCCCACAATGCGCGGGACACGGGTGTTTTTGCACTTCGCCCCCATCGAAATACGGCCGCCGCGGTGGGGACAGGAGAGTTGCTTATAGATGTCCATCTCGCGGCAGCTGCTTGCGCAACAGCCATCCCAATTTCCCCTGCTCCGTCTCGACACGCTGCCCTTCCCTGACTGGGTTTCTAGACCGCCAGGTACACAGCAACAAGGAGATAGCAGCAGCGTTCGGTGGCGGGGATGCTGACGGGCACGACGTGCCCTCTCTTCATCATTCATCCCATGAAGCCATGAACCGTGGCCTTTCCTCGAGTAGCTTGGTCTAGAAGGTCAAGCGAGAGCAACGTCTCGTCGGCTTCGACTCCCAGGTGTTGCAACACGTGTGCCTCACATGTGCAGTAAAGGGTGTGTGCCGACGAGTGGCTGTCTTGTTTGGGAACCTGTGGTCAATGGACTGCGAGCAATGGCAAAGGCGTGACGGTAGCGCAACGCAGAGCATGAAATCCACAGCGTTACTTCTGCAGGTTCGTTGCCAGATCTGGTAAAGGCATCTAGGTAACGCACAGGTAAATCACAGGTAAATGATATAGTAATGCGAATGAGAAGGCTTGGTCCAAGTTATCGCTTGCGTCCTCGATCCCGAAAAAGAAACCAGCTCTAAGCGATTATTCAGAAGCTCGAGTGGATGTGGTACTAGTGTTGTGAATTGGGCGAGTTGGGTATGTCATTTTCAAACTGGTACAGCACAACAAGGACAGGAAGAAAAATTGACAGTCACTTTAGCATACGCCAAAGAGGGTGAAGGCGAAAGCCTGCGCGCTCATGAGACATTCAATATATTAATTTACATTCTCATACGAATGCTTTGTTACTTCTTATTACTTCTTCTCTCCCACCAAAGGTCATGAATTCGAGTGTCTTAATTGAGGCTGCCATAATTAACTGTACCTTAATTACCGTCGCTCTAATTAAGACCAAAGGTCGTGGGTTCGATTCCCACATAAGCTCGAGTGTTCGACTGCCACCGAAGGTCGTGCACATGGGTTCGAGTGCCTGAATTAACTCTATCCTTATAAACTCTGCCTTCTTTTTCACATGATGAGCGGTATCGGAGCCAGCTGTGGAACAAGACGACGAACGCGAAAGAAGTGGCACGAGCACGTCTCTGGGCAAGGCGAGCTCACATGACTTTCTGTAACGCGCGCAGCGTTTTCAAGGCCACCGTCTGATAAAGTATTTAAGGGACTTAACAGACGAGGCGTTTTTTTCCTATCCTTGTTTCGCTGTACCAGTTTGAAAAGAGGACGTGTACAGCCCCGAACTTGGATAAAACAAGGAACCGCTGTTCTTTCTTTCTTGCCATTATCAACCCTTCACGGCGCATAATTTGGGGGCCGCAGTGAGTCACAACCACAAAATCTAAGAGTTATCCTCTCCCACCACCATTTATTTATGTATTTACTTACTTCCATTTAGAGGCGATATTTCAGAAACTTTATTTCGTGCATCTAGAACAAGCTCAGCATGATAGGAGGCTTCTCTCTTTTTTTTTTTTTTTTCATGCGAGTATTTTTATGGAAACACATATACAGTATCCATATTTGCGCATGAACTCGTATCACGTGTGTTTTAGAAACATTTGACAGGTCCGACCGCTGCTCAAAGTTGAAATATCTGTTCTGCCACTAACGACGACTGAGCATCCCACCCTCATCATACCAAGCACATAAACTACGTGCAGTCGCGTAGAGGAGCACAGTGAAATTGGTTTATTTTTCTTTGTCCAAGTGAGTGCTATGACAAATGGTTTCTACGGCATGACTTCAAGCATTATTTGGCTACGAGAAACATGAAACGATGGAGATTTATGCAGACCACACAAAATTAATCTGTCATCTGTTTGTCTATTTAGAGGCGAATTATACTTCTCCTGGTAAGTTTAGTTGTAATCCTTAAACTATTATCTTACTGGTTATTCGTTAAGATATAATGTCCGTGAGAGTAAATGCTCTTTATTATGTTCAATGTATGTGATTGTTCCTCATTTAGGTTCTTTAATGAGGTCGATCTGCGTGTAGAAGCGGTCGACAACGTGGGGGATGTTGGTAATGCCTTTTCGCTCAGCCAAACATGCGCCGGCTAAAAACAAAAACAAAAACAAAAACGAATGGCAATAACAAACTAAAGCCTAACTCTAAATTCGGACGCCCTATTTCCCCCCAAAAATTCTAAGAAGCATATTGTACATCCAAACACATCCTATATACACAGAAAGTTCTCACAATGTGTAAAAAAAGAATTTATAAATAATAAAAATTGAAATGGTTTCGTGAGAAGTTGACACGGAGTTCAAGTGTGCGGCAGTGCACGCTCCAGTATGTACAAAATAAACCGCAAGTCATAACAGTTTAAGAATGTTACATTTTATCCGCTCATCTGCTCCTTTGACCGGGAGTGCCTTGCTGATTGAGTCTCGCCGCTCTTCCACCAAATCAAAATCCAATAAGGCACACGTCCTTATCTAATATCTCATGTACGTATAATTCCTGTAGCAAGAGAGAAAGAGATTTAATGGATCCTGGAGTGGCTTTCCTGGCGGCAAGCCTAACGTCCAGATAGGATAGGATGAAAAAATGAATATACTTGCAGCTGCATTACCGGTCGTCTTCGACACAGCTCACCCACTCAACAGGCTGTTTTTTACCATCCTAATATACATCCGTGAATAGGGAGGCGAACTTCTCGCGAGGAGGAAATAGAGTATTTCATATAAGGAGTGGGTTGTCTTCGGTGGAGGTGTGAAGAATCTAGGTCTGGCGTTTCTGCGGACTAACCTTGCCTAACTAAAATATATCTACACTCGGTCACGGCATAGTGACACTTCAAAGGAGATTCTGTCCCTTCGGCGCCCAAAAGTCATTCGCCATTATCGCCATTCTGCGTGTTGAGGCCGTCGCGGAGCGTGGAAGGTAGCCTGACACCGAAGGTAGCCTGGCCTGGACAGGCCGTGGAACGCACGTTCACGATTGAGCAGAGAAGAGGAGCCCACTCAGTACAACTCGAGGGGAAGTAAGTGTTACAAATAACGTAAAAGGCGAATGTTGGTGAAGGAAGCGCACCATGGAACTCCGGAATGCTTTTGGAGGTGGAAGAAGAGGTGAGTCAGGAAGAGCGGATTCTGATAGGCTGCAATTACCAGACCTCGGACTCCGCTAATGGGCTCTTCGCCGGCATTCGAGCGTCCACTTAGAGTGTTTGCTTGGACGCGATATCCTGACTACAGGAAGACGCGGTCCCGACAAAAGAAACCGAATCCACTCGACGACGAAGACGACGGTGGGAATGGCCGCGTCAATCAGAGCAAACACCTTTAGCTGTCGCCGCAGTGTGCCGGTGAAGCTCGAAGTCCATTTAAAACTGTCGACACGTGTTCCGCTTTGCTGCCTTCATCTTGTCAAGGTTCAGTCTTTGGCCCCATTTATCCTCCGCGCTTTCTTTTGCTGCCCTGTCTGCAAGTTGTATAAGGAGAGAGCGGTCTCCAGAAGTTGGACGTCTTTAAGGGAAAATAATATAAGTTAGTTCAAGAAAGGTTTCTTACTTATTGGACGGCTGAAGGGACTTTTTGACCATAATCAAACGTGGTAAGCATTATCTTTTCTATGCGATGTCACCGTGAAAAATAGAGGTGTACGTATGTAAACTAGGTACGTCTTGGCCGCGGCGTAGCCAGGGGCAGGCACACGGAGCACGTGCCCGTGCCCCCCGAAATGTCTGTGCTAGTATGCCACCTTTCAGCCCACCCTCCCCCTTCCTCCCCCTTCCCATACACGATTAGGTGCCCCACACCTAGTCCCTGAAAAAAAAAATGTTCTGGCTACGAAACTGTGTGCAAGTGACACTACGCTGGCGTAATGATATTTCGTGTCAATGCAGCTGTAAGTTTTTGAAGAATCCATTTCGTCAGAACGTTCGTCCTTTCGAAATACTACATCTTGTGCAAATTAGGTTTTCGCACACAGGTAATGATGAGCTTCTTATATCTCGGTGTTTCATGCAATTTACAGATCAGGAACTCTGCGTTCTTGATTTACGCTTACGATCGACAGAGCGGGAAACCTTGGTCCTGGTGTTTAAGAGATGTTATAGAGTGTCCTCGGTTTTCGTCAATCTTGTCATCTAGACATGAAGGTAAAATTCTGCGATTTCCACAACTTGCAATGATTTGTATAACTTCTGTGTAAATGTGTCTATAATCAGATTCGCTATGCCGTCAGGAAGTGTATGAAATGTCGCCCTAAGCGACTGTTAGAGGCAGTGAAATAATGTATTTGACATCATAAGTACGCTATGTGAATGTAATGGACTGGTATGTGCGCGATTTAAGGAATGTACTATATTTGCAATACGTGCGACCGTGCGTGCGTGTGTGTGTGCGTGCGTTTTTATAAAAACTGCGGCTTGGCGTAGCTTTGACCAAATCTGTTGCTTTCCGCATCAGAATGGCCGACAGTACTGATTGTGATGACTGCGCTAACGCGGAAACTATAGAACGTGTTATTTGCCAGTGTTCTTGCTATAGCGCACACAGGCATCCTATCGCGACCGCGTCAGCCCATATCGACGACACGTAGACGACAATTCGAGAACCCACACAATAAAAAAAAAAAACGTTATTGGGACCATGAACTCGATCAGTCGTTGGTGCAGAGGGCCACAAGCACTACTACATTTTTGAAGATGACTAGGCTCGGTGACTGCCTATTATTACGCGGCAAACGGTATTATAAGTGCGCTAACGTCGCTTGTTAACCCTTTCCTTTTCCCTTTTGTTTTTACTTTTGTTGTTGCTTCACCCTTCCCCTATGTTGGCCAGAAAACACGAGGAGCTCCCATACGAGGAGATTCAAGCTGACGGCAGGCAAATCGATCATCGTTCAGTTGATGAAGGACATGGCATGATACTTCAGTGTTTGCCAAGACACTCTGTTATTGTGTCGGGCATCCAGGCATCGGCCTAGAGCATGCAGTCGCCCTATTTACCTACGACGGCTTTAGTTGTGTTGCCACCCGCATTCGAGAGCAAACTCAGCTGGTAAGCTTTTCGCACTTATGCCTCTCAGCTAAAGAAAATTATGCAGCCGAAGAGCTAGCAACAATACCAAAGAAATGCTGCGAAACGAAGTGGGACTCTATTTAATTGTGTGACCTCCAACATAAGCTTGGTTCCACACAGCTGCCTCTTGTGTGATGCACCGTTTGCTATGGCAAGATACTCGCCTTGCTCTTCGGCTCTCCGTCAGTTTTCATTCTCCGAGTCATCCTTTCTGTCACTTTTCTGCCCTTAAGCCCTTCCATTTTTATTTTTTTCCTCTTCATGTGATCCTCTGGGGAATTATGTTTGTTTCCTTGCCCTCTGTCCTTGCCACACAATTTTCGTCAGTGCCGAGTTTCACACGATTGCTCTCGGCGGCAAATTGAATTGGGCTCGCGCAGTTGGTGCCAATAATTAAACGACACACTCCGTCGTCCCCTTATTTAGTGTCCAGAGCAGCTTTGCGTGTCTTCTCTGTTGTACGCATCCGGCCCCTGCCGTGTACAATGTGTAGCCGAGCTTGAGCACAGAACGGTCGTCGTTGCCAAACTTGTGTTTCTTTCATTATTCTTGTCGTTTCTCCTTCATTTTTGTGTGCTCCGTGTGCTTTTTCTTTACAAGTCTCTTACCCAAAACGTGGTCGTTAAAACGTCCCCCACGTCTCCATGTCATCTCGGCTTTTACTACATCTTTCGTTTTGTCCTCTTCTTACTATGCTTTATTGTTCAGTGACTTTACAGTGAATTCACTTTTTTTTTCTTTTTTCTGTTGCCACAAATTCCCTCTCGGAAATTACGCTAAGTGGTTGTGCACTGGCGCGTTCTGCCTCGCCTAACGCCACTGCGTCGCCTAACGCCCCAACTGCATGCAACGATTTCGGAAAATTCCGAAAATGCTGGGGATGACTTGGTAGTGCTTAGGCTAGCCCAAATACGTGGCCAATACCGTACAATAGCCAATCAATAGCTAATTGATAATCAATCAATAATCACTAAATTCCGGAAAATCCTGGGGATGACTTGGTAGTGCTTAGCCTAACCCAAATACGCGGCCAGTACCGTGCGATAGCCAAGCAATAGCCAATCAATAGCTAATCAATAATCAAATAATTCCGGAAAATGCTGGGGATGACTTGGTAGTGCTTAGCCTATAGCCCCAATACGTGGCCGATACTTTGCGATAGCCAATCGAGAGCCAATCAATAGCTAATCGATAATCGACAAATCACAAATTATCCAGTGCAAGTGACGCTAATATTTTATTTCCATTCAAACGAATGGTACGCTTGGTGCTTCAAAAACTCCGACTACGTGGCGTGAAGAGAGAGTCCCATCTTTTGTTCACGTGAATACGCGCCGCTCTCCATTATGAGCATCCGCGATAAACTTTCATCAGTGATTCGTTCTGGTCGATTAAGCTGTTTAAGACAGTATCATCGCTGTCGCTGCTAGCAATGGCAGAGACCTCTTGCTCATGTTCGGGTGGCACAGTTGAGCTCCGGCGAACTTCAGGCTGGCAGGTGAAAAAAAAAAGAAAGTCATGTGTTGCCGTCTTATACCACTATTTATTTATTTATTTATTTATTTATTTATTTATTTATTTATTTATTTATTTATTTATTTATTTACAATACCCGCATGCCCAAGGGCATTACAGAGGGGAGTTGGTTTTGATTACAAAAAATTTGAACATAAGCAGCCGCACATAAACATGTTATTCCAAATATAACAGAGGCTCACAAATGAAAAAAAAAGATTAAATTAAAATTACATTATGCGGTTTTACTTGCCAAAACCACGATCTGATTATGAAGCACGCCGAAGTGGGGTCTGCGGAATATTTTGGACCCCCCGGGGTTCTTTAACGTGCACCTAAATCTAAGTTACACGGGTGTTTTCACATTTCGCCCCAATCGAAATGCGGTCGGTATTCGTTTCCTTGTTTCTGCTCGAGCTGTGTATTACCAGTAGCGCCTATTAATCCGTTGGATCCACGTATCTCGAAGCTTTCGCTCTTTAGCAAGCACATAGAATCCGAAGCCTTTGTCCCTTGTGCTGTTGTTGTAGCACCCAGGAATGCATCAGGTGAATCCTCCCATCCGGGCGGATGGAGCGGCCGGATGACTACAAGTACCAGCATGCACCGCCGCATCGGGGGCGTCGTGAAATTGGCCGGTGCATGGGATCGGTCTATTGACTTTCGTGCTGCGTCTCGCATCAACGCGAACTAAGCCGCGTAAAGCACAGCGCACGGTGGACGGTGACCCGACGCAGATGACGTTCACGATACCGCCGCCCGGGCGGGAGTGCGCGGTGTTGTACGCGGCCTCCCCCGTCCCTACCCTGACCCCTTATCCTTGTGGAGCCTTGCGGTACGGTATACTTGCGGCTCGGCGGACGCGCGCGGTCGCTCAGGCGGCGCGAAGTAAAAAGTTGTCGCAGTTTCACCTGAAAGGCGAAGCATCAATTGCGATAGCAAATTTGTAGAGAGCTATACGGCGTAATGCCACTACAATTTCAGGCATGGAGTGGTGCCTGACACCGGCAAAAAAAAAATATATATATATATATATATATATATATATATATATATATATATATTGCCGAGAGCTAGTGGGGCTATACTAGTCCAGGTGCAACCAAACTAGGCAGGCCCACTAAGCTTCATCAAATTCATTCCCTCACCAGAACAGGAATTGGCCTCCCTGGTGCAGTATTCGGCCACTACCTCCCTCATGACATAGCAGGGAGAGGCCTTCGTCCTGCAGTGGACATAAATATAGGCTGATGATGATGATGAGGATGATGATGATACGGCGTAATGATAGTAGCTTTATCAGCTGTTTAAACTTGGACATGCAGCAGCACCGGCAACACGCAGAACTGTTGTCGACGCCATCGGTGTTTTCCCCGCGATCGCACACAATGCGTGCGGCCTTGGTGACTGTTGCCAGAGCCTCTGATATAAATAGGCACTTGGTGCCGCAGCTAAACGTCGCCTCCCTTCCCTCCCCCTCCCCCCACTGCCTTTCGCGCGTCGGAAGAAGGCGCGTTTGCTCTACATATATGGTGATTGTAAAGGAGGAAAGAGACGCCTACTTCTGTAGCCGTTAAGGGAGCACAGCGCAGAACGCGCGTTTGTTCTCCGCCGTGGGTTCACTCCCCGTGAAAGCGCGCGTCCCTCGAGCGCTTTCACTCGCACATACAGCGTTCGGCGGCGCGCGGCGACGATTTCATCTCCATTGACGTCGTACCGAACCTCACGGCGACGGTGACGGCGATGGCAACGACGACGGCGACGCCAGAAATCTGCTTTGGAGTGTCCATATTATTGCTATCGCAATAAAACGCTCCCCCCACCCTCCGCCCTCCCGTTTCCCACCCTACCATCCCTCCGGAGCGTTGCGCGCGACTGGAAGCCGGGGCGTTTCCTTCCCGCTTCCCGCTCTTGCGTGCGCCAGATTAAGCCGCGATCGCCGGCTCATCATCGCAAGTTTTAAACTCGCACATAGAGCATATGGCGCGCGACGACGATTTTATCGCCCGTGGACTTTATACGGAAGCTTACGGTGACGGCGACGGCGACGCCGACGGCAGAAATGCCCCTGGAGTGTCCATATAATTACTATCGCAATAAAATTTCACTAAGCAGCTCGCCAAAACCAACGTGATTATTTGCCGTGCACATGCACTGCATGACCCTGGGATGCCGCTCCAGTTGCTCGGATTGGTTTTGTCACTCACTACGTGCCTTCTGCGACTATATGGCTGGCGACCACGCCAGCACTGCCCCCACAACGGCGTCTTCTTTCTTCCCCGAAAAGTGCCCGTCAAGGGGTGCGTAAATTCAGGTCGAAGAGAAAAGAGCGGCTTCTTTGGGAGCCATCTTTCTTCTCTCACCTCCCTGGGGTCCCGTTGCGTGCGAGCCGCACAATTAGTGGCTGCAGCGACGTAAGCGTCAAGCGGAATCTGTGACCACAGAATAAACGGCACACACAATCGTGCTCGCCCACACCGTGGGTCGCTTTGTTGCTTTCCTGTCCAGCGAGATACTGCGCCATTGCCTCGTCTGTACTTGCTTTCTGAGTACCAGAGAGGCTTTGCGCTCACAACATTAACCAAACTTCAGGTTTTCCCCAGAGATGACATCATGCACTGAACTCCTAAACCCCCGAAATGTTCGTCGGCGGAAGCCATTAACTGGCCATCCGTCGCTCCGAGGGCGCCCTTTTGCAACGTCGCAAGCGGCTTTTAACAACTGCGTCCAAGTGGCACTTTATACACTCTTCTCGACTTTTCCTTCTCTGCGCCTTACCTTCGGTAACAGGGCCCGAATTCACAAAAACTTCTTACGCTAGAATTTTTCGTAAGAAAGAATTTTAGCCAATCCGGATGCCAGACATATCTCTATCATTATCAGTCAGTGACAAAGCAAACTTACGAAAGAAAAACTTTGTGATCTGGCCCCAAACGTGTCGCATTCAAATAGACGTCGCAGACCTTCGCGCGCTGATGGGTCCGATTAGACAAAGCTGGGTGGTTGTAGAGCAGTAATTCTCTTTGAATATATTTCGAATCAGGACCGTACTGCCTGGCACGCTGTATTGCTAATGCACTCTAGTATATAATAATTAAATTTCTCCATTCCCATTAGCTTGTTCACCTGTACTTCAGCTACTTTCTTCTCATTGAGGAAAAAAGAAAATGAATTTGCGGTGGAAAAGCTACAAAAAGAAAGTATATGATCCAAAATGTTCTAAGGTAGAAGTTACAGTACGTTTTTTTTTCTTGCGTACGCTTTCTAAATAGTCAGGAATCGTGCTCTCGTACCTGAACAGGAATGATGAGCGAGCATTGTACTGCGTTATGCGGTGGTCCATTTGTGTCTTGGTGACACTGATGTTTACAAGCAAGCACACTGGCGTTCTCTCTCGTGTCAAAACATGCGTCAGGTTCGACCATCCGCACGCACGTACGCCCATCATCTGCAAGCACGGAACTCTCTATATATAGTTCGATTTACTGTAGCACATATAATTCAAATTGCTCAGCGAAGTAACTGCCACAGTTGAGCTGGCAGACGCCACTGTTGATGGAACCTATATGCAAACAAAATGAACGAAATAATCTTTAAAAACGAATTATTCGGCCTATCGACTCTATCGCTTGCACAAAGGATCAGGGTAGTGAGAATTCTAGCACAATGTTTGTGCAGCAATATCATACATCCTAAATCTCGAAACTATCTATGCCCCCCACCCTCATTCCCATGTATGCTTCTTTCAAAACGCTGAACATACTTTTCTCGAGCGCGGAGAGCCATCTGCATACGTACGCACAAAATTCTTGTGACGGTTTGCATAGCCGCGCAATTTCTTTCCTGTCATATTCACACGCGACTGGGCATATTGTACAACCTAGCCACGTTTGCGCAAACACATTGTCAGGTAACGTCGCAACAGAACTCAAACATTTTTGCTGCTCTAATTTCGAAGACGCCAATCTTCGGAACATACTGCTGTATTTAACTCAACAGCAAGCCATGTTAGCATATCATGCACAGCTCTCGAAATTAAAAGCGAAAAAACTGTTTTTTTTTTCGGTTGCGAACCAGAATATGCGTAACATCTCCCTGTCATAACTTAGTTCGGACTTAAAGATTGCGCTAAGGTGCACTGAGAGGTGTGTCATACGTTTTCCATTCACTTCATTCATTCATTCAGTATACGTTGAGTTTGCACACTTGCATGCTTTATGCATATCCCAAGTAAGATGTTTCGGAAGTCCCTTCATGTCGACACAAAGAAGGCGACTAAAATTCTGATGTTGGAACGTTTTACGTTCAACTTTATTGCTTCTGACGCCTGCAGTTTCTGTAACTCCTCCATGCTTCCGCATGATGGCACGCATATTTACGGCAAAAGAAAGCAGCTTGAAGGTGCTGCAACGCAACATCACCGTTCCAGTCTTCGTCGGCATTAAATCCGAATGCAAGCATGTTCGCGTTCTGAGTGCCGCAGAAATCCCAACTATAATGAGGGAGGCAAATCGCTGTAAAGGTTTCCTACACTTATACGTCAGCACCGCTTTACAGGGACGCCTAAAGAATCTGGCAAATCTCGCGTTTCGGGTTCAGACCTAACCCTGGCTCTCGCGTCAGGCCTGCTCCAACGATCAAATAGCAGTGTAGTTCTCCCTGGTGGGTGTTTCGAAGCTTTGCCTCGACTATATTCCGTAAGACAACTCCATATGTATATTAGGAACAAGCACGTATATCCTAATATAGCCACTTTCTCTAGGAACTAATCCTCGCCAATCGATCATAAAGTTGTGCGCCGAAAGAGGGCGCCTCGTTCGTCCATAATATGCCTATAATCGCTCGCTAGAAAAGCTACGCCCAACGCATAATCTTGACCCACTGCTAAGCATAACACCTAATTGCTATCCAACTCCACTTCTTTATTTAAGCCTGTACTACTAGTATTGCAGAGTAGTGCGTTGAGAGAGAAGAGTATAAGGAGACCCAAGGCGTTCAATTTTTTTGCGAGTAGCAACCATACGAATTAACAGACAATGAAGCAAGATAAAGCACAGAGGAAAGTAATCTGGGTAATTAAAATGCTGAAATAATAACGTAAATGTTAATGAAACCGTACGAAAAAAAGACCGAACGCACATGTTGGAATCTATGTGACGCGAAGCTTTTGTGAAATGGGAAATAAATTTGCCCATTTCATTCTTGCTTCTTTGGCGTAAAGAACACTGTCACTCTCCTGTGCTGCCGCGTACCCGTGCTGCGCAATGTGAGAAAACTTATAGCCTTGCATTTCGTCGTATCTTCTTATTTATTTTAAATGTACCAGGCCGCTTCTTGTTCAGTCCCTCGTTGTGGGTATGTGCCATAGTATGGAAATCATAATCATCATCAACACTCGGCAATCATCTCAAAGAGCTAGTGTCGTTGGCACGGTATGTACCTCCCGCTTCTTGCCAATTGCCGTGCTATGGGCATGTGCCATTAAACCGCCTGCGTTTTGGCCAACGCGGGTGACCATTGTATGGAAATCATAATCATCATCAACACTCGGCAATCATCTCAAAGAGCTAGTGTCGTTGGCACGGTATGTACCTCCCGCTTCTTGGCCATTTTCCCGCTATAGTCATGTGCCATTATACTGCCTGCGTTTTGGCCAACTCGGCGAAAAGCAGACTGACACACCAATCGACCGATCCACGCAAAACCATGCATTGGTTTGCAAAGAAAGCTTCAATCTATTAACTTGCCGCATGTGCAGGGACCGAATCCGCATCTCCTGCGCAGTACTTCACCAATTAAGCTATATCGCGGCTCCATCCTCGTGTCCACTTTCTGAGGTGTTTGCGTATACATATACAAGATTAGTCCTGAGAGTGTTAGCCAGCGCTGCTCACGGCCACGGCGCGGACGTACAACATCCTTTTAGCCGCATGCATCACGAGCAGGGCAAACCCTCGTGAGCTGCCTCACTGTCATGGATGTTCGAGGCCCTCGCTGTGCAGTGAGCTAGATGAATAAAGGCATCCAAGGGGCTCGATTTGGCGCAAGAAAGAGGCCACGCCTAATTTAAGAGCACCCATATGATATCATCAACGAGTGAAAACAAATCGCCAGGCACAACAAAGTGAAATCATATTCGCATTTTGCCCTCGGTGACACTGTCGCTCGTTCCTTATCAGTGTCGCACAGCGCGATTATAAAATGTTGCTCACAGTGCCTTCAGCGCGTATAGCGATCGCAAAATAAGCAGCAGAGGAAAATCCATCCCCTTCTAAGAAGTTCTTAATTCCGACTTCCCTTTTAGTCGGCCATAATTATCTTCAGTAATTAGCTCCATTTTCAATGAGAAAGGAGCATGGCGGCGGAGTAAAGTCCTCTCTATGCACATTGAAGCCGGGGCTAATTTCAGGTCAGATTCGTTTTCATTAATTAAAAGACAACCCCACGAGAAAATGCGCCGACGATGTCAACCCTTTTGAAACCCCATCGCCGAGGAGAGTAATAGAACGAGGATCGGAATTACTTGCGCGTGTTTTACCGGTCATGCCACGTATTTCCGCCCTTTGTCAATTTTTCCTCATTTATTTTATCTTGGGTCATTGATAGCTCGCCATATTACTGATCGAGAACCTCCGAAGCAACGAACTATGTTTTGTGACTCGATACCACCTAATGTATCGACCGTTAGTTTTCCGATGCGGCTACCAATGGCGGCTGAGGGTTGAAATCATGAAGCTTCTTCACCACGTGCAAATAGAAGTCGGAAAACTAAATTGTGGTGACTGTCTGCCGACTGTGGTAGTGCATTCACATAGCTTCATAATCTGCCGTCATGTTCATTTCGTGCCATATTTGTGTGCCCAGCCGCTCTATGTGCCAGTACTAAGTAGCGTGCAGGTTTGGGCTATACTTGTTAAGCCATATTAACAAAATAGCAGTGCAATTGCGGACGTAGACAACAAATGTGGCAGGACGGGCGCTGGACAAAACAGGACAGGGTGACCAGTACTGCTCGTGCATTCGGGGTCGAGAACGTGGAAACTTAACGACACGGAAAAGGAAACACTTGCCCTAAATATTAAAGGTAGAAAATGGAAGTAGTCAAATCAAACATTGACAAATTTAGAATGACAAATTGACAAATTTAGAATGCTTGGAAAGTGAAGAGCGGTGGCGCCTCGTCGGAGGCCATGGCTTCAGTGCTACCTGGCGCACCCTGAGGCAGATCTCGCTGACAAATCGCGCCGCGACACTGCCGCTGCAAACGCGCCATTGATCGCAGCTCAGCGACAACCTGATTTCGCTTTAAATCGTCGATTAAGGTACCTTTGTCATAAGACACGATTTCTATTTAACTCTTCGGACCCGGTCACGCAGCCATCGATCGACCGGGTTTTGTTGTTTTTGTCTACAGAATCCTCCGCACGTGTACACCTGACCTGCACTTAACCAGCGGATTCGTTGACGTTCACTTTGTGTCTGCAGCGATCCTGCTGTAGAGTTATTTTTATTTGTGAAATTTCTCCCTGTGCTCACAATTTCTACCATGCTTCTGGGCAGATCGTCTAGATCTTTAGCGTTAGCAGTTGTTGCCGTATGGTAAACTGAGTTGTACACCCTCCTTTCATGCCCATAATTCTTTTTTTCATTCGATCACCTAGATCGTTGTATGCTCACGCAGTGCTTTGTCTTTTGGTGCTTTATGATGCGGACTATCTTACTGCCTCGAGGGCAGAAGTTGCCCTGAGAAAGACAAAGACCTGAGAAAGACGCACATCCAGAAGCACGTGACACTTTATTTCTTTCAATTTTTCATCTTTGGCACAACCGCCTAGGCACTACCCCTGCTGTGGGAGAAATACTGCCGGGTAAGTCAGTGAGACCGTCATCGATGGACTTTTCACATCGCTTACGCGAGATGGAAGGTACAACATCTGTTTATATCAAATTTCAGGGCGTACTTCGTTCGTTTTAAGCAGAGTGATCTTCCCACGGTTTTTTCCCGTCGGCAAATAAAATCACGGTAGCCGTTGTGCGATGAAGCTTCTCGAACATTTCCTTCCGCAACTTTAGTAAGACGGAAAGGCAAATTGCAGGAAAGGTACGCATGAGCTTGGAAGCACCCATAGCACCATTTGAATGATGTGCGTGGCGCGAATAAATAAACCCTTCGAAAAAGTTTAGGATGCGCGCCCTGAATGCTTCATTGGCTTTCTATCGTGCTTTTGATCTCATTTTGGTATTGATCAACTCCAATGAACTCCTTTTCCATATCCCGCAAAATCCTAGTCATTGCATGTTCATCATTTGGCTCTTTAATATGCACGTGGCTATGCAGAAAACAGAACTTAGAAAAAATATCTTCCTTCTGTGCATGCCTAGCTAGCAGTGTCTATTGTCTCCTTGCACGCGTGCTGCGGCTGAATGCTGTATAGAGACACTGGGCACGGTACGGCGGCTTCCGCCACTGTTTCATATATAGACTGAGCCTTACCCGCATGAGTTCTTGTGCAGCCAGCACCAAACAAGAGCCAAATTAGTCTTGCATGGCTGCACTGGAAAAGTTGAGCACGCTCGCTATAGGAACTTCCGCCGGAAGTACGTGGGAACTGCAGTCGAGTAGAGACCGAGGCAGTTGCCACGCATACCCTAGTGCACGCCTGCGCTATTTGGTGCTCTCGTTTGTTGGTTGCTCATTTCTGCTTCGCCTTTACTTTTTTTTTTCTTCGGCAACAACATAATGAAGTTGCTCTTTGTTCCGGCCTTATCTACAACCACTTTCTGGTTTGGCCCTGTCACCGAGCATGGATCCGGAAGCTTCTTCGGAAGTGTTGTCCTCCCAGGCGACTTCGTTCAACAGCTATTGCTACCACACCTTTCAATACGAGAGAGAGAGAACTTATGGAGGAAGGAACTTATGGAATGCAAGGAGGTTGGCCTGAGGTAATTTCCTCTAACCTGCTACTTTGCTCAGGCACCTTTCAAAAAAGTGGTCATGGCAGTGGGTGGCACTCACCGCTGCAACCCTTCGTCCTGTTTCGACCTTCCCAAATAAAATTATCGAAGCCTTCGTGTCGTATGAAAACTTTCATGGATATCGAACGTCGTCTGCGCACTGAAATGTTTTTTATCTTGTGTACTGTAGCGTTCTGAAATTTAATCAAAAAGTCACAGGCCTGCGCGGCACACACAGCACAGTCACAGCGTAAGCTGGTGGAGCGGCTCAAGAGTCGCTCCATTTTCGGCACCGCGCCTACCAGGGTCTTCGCGACAAAGAGTCTTCGCCTCGTTTTGACGAGAACGATCTGAACTGTCCGCGGGGTGTCAATGGCGGGCTGCGTCTTGTAATGCTCTCTGCACAGCACTCTGCGGAGAGAGCGGCAGCAGCGGCGGCGAACACCATCGCGAACCGAAACGGCTATCGGAATGGGCCCATAATAGCTTACGCTGGAAAAAATTGGAGGACACTTAAGGCTCGCCTTTAAGAGTATAACGCGGTAGCGTTATCGGGACCCGTTCGCATCGCATCGTTCGCATCCGGTAGGTAGGCTTCATTCACTGCAACACAGAACGTGGGAAAGCCAGCTGTTACACCAATCCCCTTAATGTCGGCTTCACATTTAAACAGAAATACATTGCTGGGAAGACGTTTTTCCAGGGGCAATATAAGTCGTCTTATGTCAAAATGTGAAGGCCCTAGGACCTTTTCTTATTATTTTGTTAAATGTTTGCTATTGCCCCGATGCGTGCCCAAAACGTATTCGGCAGGCCAAGTTCTAATTTGACGCCGTAGGGAGCCTACATGCAAGCGCCGCTGCCTTCCAGTTGTACAGAATAGTTGTAATAACAGTTGCTTTTCGAAGTTAGTTGTAATAAAGACTGGCCTTACTAGTCTGTTTAACTAAAACGTAGACGTGCCGTGTACGGCGCTCAGACGCGCCATTTGTTTCTGGTTGCTGAGGCCAAAGTTTATTAAAAGAGGTTAATTAAGTTCACGTCACCAAGGATTGCGGGAAATGTGGTCTGTCAGCTGGTATTTCGCCATTTTGTGCCCCAGGCTTAACTCGCCAATTTAGCTGGCGGCGGCAAGTACCCTTACAAAGGCTGTCACCACCCTAAAAAAGCGCTCCCTAACCTGCCGTAGGGAGCGTACATGCAAACGGCGCTTGCATGTAGGCTCCCTAACCTGCCGAGGATGCCAGCGCCATCTGGATAAGATTGTCGCAAGTAGGCTACCCGAGTGAGCCGGTATTTTCATGGTAGAAATGCTTGCAAAAGAGGTTTGTGTTTGAGTTTCCTCGTAACAGAATTATGTTTTCTCGTACATTGAAATAACAGTCCGATGCCATCATATGTGTAGGTTATGCTCAAGTTGTACTTCACCATTTTTCTGAGGGATTTCACTGTGAGAAATTCAATTTTTGTTCACTGATACCTTGCACCACAACGAAGGGCTTGCGCGGCCGGCGTGGTTCGGAATGATTTCCCCCTGCACTAACACCTTGCGGATGCCGTGTTTGCGGATGATTTTTTTCGCCATGGACGCCGACAGCCACGCCGACACGGACGCCGGATTTTCTACGACACGGGGCCTTAACGCTCTCTCGCGTTAAAAAAAAAAGCAGACGTTGGTTCAGCTTCCATTGGTTCTTTAGCGCCTGTTTGCAGCGATTTGAGTATGAGCAGTCTGAAACGTACCCGCGCCACGCAAAACTTTGCTTTCGTTTTGAATACTTAGCCCTTCTTGCGAAACTGACAAATGTTTCTTTTATTCATGAATTCTTGCAATTTACTTCTAGTTTTATGCCATAAAAACATGTAACACACGTCCTAACCACGCATTCCCTTCTGCCCGGTAATATACAGGCTACGTCTTGATAGAAAGAAAGGCACAAGGAGAAAAATAAATAGTTGTCTGAACCACGCTATATGTGCCATTAGTACTCACTGTTGTTTCAGAAGAAATCTAGGCAAGATTGATTTGCCAGAAAAGTATGCTTCCAAGGCACCTTCTTTATTTTTTTGGTATTTTCTCGTTTCATTTTCAAATAAAGCAAAAGACTTCACATGCGCCGCCAAGTTGTTCACAGCTTCGTCTGTTTCGAAGCGTTTACATACGAAAACGCACAGGAGGGCATGGATTACTTTCTGCGTCCCTATTCTAAATTCGCAATGCGCTTCGCATCGATCTTACAAACAACGTTAGGGCACATCGTCATATAGATCCAGTTGGAGCAGCTTTTTTGACACAATATACGACGCCACACACACATAAAAACACGTCTCTAAACAATGACCCAAGGCTAACTTTCAAATGATCAATGGAACCCGATCAGACTTGCAAAGTGAGGGAAGATTAGCATTGCAACAACATCCGTAGCGGGCTTCCTTGTATTGAGAAAGCGTGTCTAATGATCAGCACCGCTTGGCGATGTCACCTTCTATTGACAAGCGTTCGCGTGCCTTTCATCCAGTGGGTCGATGAGCAGCTCTTAGTTGCAGCCGTGGCGACAGGCTCAGCTGCCTCTATTCGCGCCTGTTTGCCGTTGGTTTCCTTTTTGCTGATTCGATGGCGTCGTTGGTTTCTGACTGGTTCAGTAAAATTGATTTGTCGTCTACTTTATTCAATGAATGAATCAATCAATCAATAACTGCTTATTTCACGAATAGAAAAAAATTTGGACCCCTTTTCCTGTCTTGAAAATGGAGGTAAGCGAAGCTTGTGGCAAGACGACGCTGTCGCAGGCGTTCCGCTTCGACCCGCCGCGGTGGCTCAGTCAGCTAAGGCGTTGCGCTTCTGTGCATGACATCGCGGGATCGAATCCCGGCCGCGGGGGCCGCATTTCGATGGAGGCGAAATGCAAAAACGCCGGTGTGCTTGCGTTGTAGTGCACTTTAAAGAACCCCAGGTGGTCAAAATTAATTCGGAGCCCTCCACTACGGCATGCCTCATGATCAGAACTGGCTTGCACGTGAAACGCAGGGAAGAAGAAGAAGGCGTTCCGCTTCGTTTGCCCCAAACTCAGGGTCGGCGGCTCTTCGCTGACGTTTGGCCTCAACATCGTGCTCTCGCAACTCGGGGTCCACGGCTCTTCGCGGACGTTTCGCCTGGGCTTCGGAAGCCCTAACGCTAGAATCGGCACGTCGACGGCGAGCCCTTTCCCAAGCGAGCTTGCCGCGTCCTTGCTCAGACGCAGCCTGCTCCTCGGCGGAACATACCACGCTAGGCCTTCCCATCCGGGCACCGAAACTGATTTGAGGCGAGGGAAGCCCGGCAGAGAGCGCGCCAGCCCCCTTTCCCTCCCCGCAACACACCAAATGAACGTGATTAGTCGCGCGCATCACGTGATCCGGCGCCGGCACAGCTTTCCTCGCTCCTGCTCTAGCTCTGGGAGCAGCCGGGTTTTTTAGTGTGACACCACCACCACCGCCGTCACTCGTGAGGCAATACAAGCTTCGCTTGAAAAATACATCGTTAAACTTACAGGTGGTCCCAGAGCACAAGGCTGGAAGGGGTCTCCTGTCGGGAAGTTATATAAACAATAAATGTGGAGTTCAACAGCAATACGTTAGAAAAAGCAGATAGCCAATATATTAGAAGAAAAAAAAACAAATACAGTTGAAGCATCAATCCTTTTCGACATAAAGCAACAAATACACAATAAAAATTATAAGTATTAGTATTGATAACAAGTGGTAGCAGCTGCTTTTTTGAAGATTACCAATGGGGAAGAATGCTGAATGTGGAGGCGCTTCCACAATGATAACGCTATGAAATAAGCAGTATGCCTTTCGTTGTTCGAGTATATTGAAGGCAACAAAAAATTCCGATCAGAGGCAAATCTGGTTGGGTTAGCTTAACGAGACGATTACCCAATATTATATTCAATGAAATTAAGTGATTTTATAGACTTGAATAACCTAATCATGAGATTAAACCTGACTAATTTATGTATATGAGTACCGGGAAGCTATGCAGTTGATTAGAAACACTAGAGCGTTATGTTTGTATTGTTAGTATTTTAATACAGTTGAAACTCGATTAAACAAAGGGACGACCACGCTCGAATTATTTCGGGAAATCGGGAAGTTCGAAAAATCGAGAAAGGGATGTTTTGGTCCTTCGAAATTTAAAATTGTAACGTAGGGACACCCAAAAGCTACCACGGCATTGTATGTGCTGCTAATCCACGCCTGCGCATGTGACAAGTCCGCGAGGGCGGCCCGAATTGCTTCTGCGATGGGCAAAGGTCAAGTAGACGGTCACGTGCGGCCGGCCGTTGGATGGGGAACTTCGTAAAATCGGGTTTCGCTATATCGAGTTTTAACTGTAGCTTGGTTCTGTATGTATTGTAGTGCCATCAAGTGAGTTGGATAGGTGTTTCCCCATGATGAGATGGAGTAATTAAGATGGCTATGAATGAAGCCGAAGTATAGTTTGAGCAAATGAGGTGTACTAAAATAATGACGGGCTTTCAGCGATATTCTCATGCCGTACGTACACCATATTCTCATATTCTCATATTCATCATATTCATCATATTCTCATGCCGTACGTACATCAGCTTTCTTTGAGTGTAGGCAATGTGATTTCTGTATTTGAGGTTAGAAATTACAATGCAGTATAAATCCAATTCATGAGCATTATTCGACAGCGTGAATAAAATTATTGCCGAGGGTAATAACAGGCTTGAATGAAAGAATTTTGTAACTTGAGCGGAATATACTGAATGTTGTTTTAGAAGGATTAATTGTAAGGCCATTATGACGACACCAGTTCAATACGTTGCTGAGGTGAGAGTTAAGCTTGCCTGCTAGAATACACAGTGAACGGTCAGTAGCTATTATTTTGATATCGTCTGCATATAAAAATGGCTCTGTGTTATTAGGTCCAATAGGAAAATCAGTGATATATTTAAAAATGCGAGGTCCAAGAATGGATCCTTCAGGCCCATCCTTGTTTGTAAGAAATCAGGGACCAGATTCACAAAGCTTTTATTTCGTAAGTTCGCTTTGTCATTGGTCAGTGGCCTTCGCTAATGATATATCTGGCATCCGGATTGGCTAAAATTTTTTCTTACGAAACATTCTTGCGTAAGAAGTTTTTCTGAATGCGGGCCCAGATAATGTAGCCCGAATGTACAGGGTGTCGCAACTATCATGCACCAAGATTTAAAGATATGCAAATGCCACGTAGCTGGACAGAACCAAGGTAATGTTGTTTGTCATCGCATGGAGATACTCAGAGTATTTTTGCATTCCGTTTAATTAGCTAATTGGTCTTAATTATTTACTACAACTTCTCAATTATTAAAATTAGATGAAAAGTGTCAATGAGAAAAATTTAGAGTGACATGAAAAACTCCCGATACAGCTTTCTGTTGCTCCTTACGTTCTACGTGAAAGTGTTCTTCCGAGCATGAAGGAAGCCCACGAATCCAGCAAAGTTCCACGAGCGGCCGTTCACGCTGAAATTTTGCGTGTATATTCGCGCAAATTTGAAAGATAGAACTGATATAAAAGGTAAGGAAAAGATAGAATCACTGCGGAGAGCGTTGTAGTGACTGAGCAGGGATTACTGTAGGGTTTTTGTTACTAGAAGAAATGAAGTGGTTGAAATTGTTTGCTATGTCATAAGGACGATTGTAAACGGTACCTGAAGAGACTATTTCTCTAATAGTGCTCTCATTACTTCTTTTATTCAGAAATGCTCTAATTATTTCCTTTACTGCTTAGAATCACTGCCTGCTTTGATTTATTTCGGACTCATAGTATTCTCTCTTGGCTTCCTTAACTGTCAATTAAGTAAAATAGCGTAAATTATGTAACTGAGCCTTAAATCCGACGTTAAACGGGCGTTGGTGATCTTTTTTTGCACATGCTTCTCAGTAAGGAGTCAACCATGGGCTCTGTGTAATGAAGGTTCTTTTTTGACATTTTACAGCATTATTACAATCATTCGTGCAATCTTTTATCGCAGAAGAGAACGCGTTCGACCCTTTCTCAGCATCAGTTTCTTGCCCTACTGATGACCAGTTTAAATTAGCATCGAGGTGAATGAAATGCTCTTTGTTAAGGATTGATTTTTGTACGTGTTGACTGGCTTACTTAAGCAAAAATAAAAGTAAAAAAATGGCTATGGTCAGTAATACTGGCTTTTAAAACACCGCACTTTTCAGGAGTAAGAAAGTTACATGCAATGTGGTCAATATTTGTGCTAGTATAGATTCAGGTGCGCATCTTGTAGGCATAATAATCGATTGTGCGTAACAAAATCCTGCAAAACATCTGGCATACTGGACTGAGCTTGTTTATTATCACTGTTGCTTATAACTCTGAGTTCTGACATAAAAAAGTAATGTGTAAGAAGTTTCAAGAGGTCGCTTCTTTTTCTTATATATAATATAGCAGAGTAAAATGTTTATTTGTCGTAAAAAAAAAAAAGCTAGTGTATTCCCGTTCTCGTGATCCTTGCGCGTCACGTGTTATGATTGTGTAGTCTCACCTCAGAAGCACCTAAAACGCGTAACACGTAAAAAATAGAAATACATAAAGCTGGCAGACAACAGTTACTCTTTGATTCCCTTAACTCAACTACTTCAACATCAGTTATGACCATACGGCTACACACGGTAGAAAGTGTTTCTTAAAATGAGATCAAACGACGCCATTTTCAAGAACCCGTTAATATGGGCACTGTCGTTAAATCAGCACAGTGACTTCGTCCCTGGGATATGTTTTTGAGAAGTACATTACATGAATCGAGCAGCCTTCGTGTGTTCATACTTCCCGCTTTTATATTTGCTCACTTCCAACTTTAAAGATAATTTTTTAAAGCCCTGCGCTATTTTCTGCTCACCAAGGCGGTTGATGTGCGATATAGTATTTGCACATTTATATATTTCTACAGTAATGGGAATACAACAACAGCAAAAAGAAAAAAAATAGAAAAAGAAGACATTCTCACTATTTCGTTTCGATTGAAGCACATTACCAATTTGGTGTTTATCAGCGTGAGGGAACTGCTCATATTCTAGAATGTATGGCAGGCGCATTTATACAGTGGCGTCATTTTCGTAATTTGGCACGTTTCGTGCGAACTTCAAGGACCGCGGTTTCAGACTGCGAGAATACCGGTAAAGAACAGTTTTGCTAAATGCAACGTGCCCTATTTCTCGCTAAGTTGCGTCGTAATAATGCGTGCTCATTCTCGGCAGTAATACAGGGGCGTATTTCAGAAATGGAATTCTCTGGAGTACTCATTCGGTGTAGCGCTCGCGTTCCTTCGTTGCACGAGAATGCGCACACAACAGGCGCTCCAGAAATGCACTGCAATCTTGGGAAGGTAATTCAAGTAGTGTGTAACCTGCACGTAGCAGCCACCAATTATTAGAAGACTACTGTTTTTCGCGTTGTCAATCAACCTTGACCTATTCCCTCTATCCCAGCTTTCTTTATAATTCCTTACAATGGGCGAAGTTTAATTCAACTGCTTGGAGAGATAACGCTGAAATCTTACAGGCATACCTTCACGCCACTATATCTCTTCTGCCTGATTTTTTAATGCCATGACATTAAAGGCGGACTCAAGCTAATTTTTAGTTATCCGATGGATGAAAAATATGCGCCGATCCCGATGGCAGTCCAGTCTGACACAGCATCTCGAAGCGCCCGCTGTCACGAGGGGATAATGCGAAACAATAGCCCCTGACGCGCGTTTCAAAGAGCGACGGCGGCACGAGACAAACATGCATGCGATAGTAGCTTACTCCTTACAGCGTTTTGCTGCGCTGAAAGACAGGTTCGATCCCACCATTGGTCACGCGCTTTTCTTAAGAGTGGTAGAGGTGGACCTTAACTGCTGTGAAGGGGCATCTAACAAACACCTCCAAGTGTGTCGAGCGTTCGCGAGCGCGTCACAGTGTGGGCGAAATCCCAAGTTTGTAAGATATATGAAGTATAAAAACGTAACTCGGATAAATTAGAGTGTGCGAGGTCGCCCGTGACGCACGCACGCGCAGCTGCCGAACCGTCAAAGAGAGAAAAAAAGGTGAAGGAAAGACAGGAAGGTTAACCAGACATTATCTCCGGTTGGCTACCCTGTACCGGGGGAGGGGTAAAGGGATTCGACAGGAGAGAGAGAGAAAAAATAAGTACAAAAAAGGGGAAAAAAAGGAAAGAAAAAAAATCACACACACACACACACACACAACTGAACTGTTTCTGTGGGCATTGCCAGTCTGCGAAGGCGTTCTAGTGTTGAATAGTGTCAACGTCCCATCCTGCCGAACCGTCAAAATCATCACAATCTTAGTATCCTATCGCGCACTTAACCAGTTAGCGGTGCTAAGCTCTGGACTGGGTTCTTCTTTATCGGACCTCTTATAACTATCTTCTCACACGTCTACCGATACTTCGAAAGATATAAAATGGCGTGGCATACATCTTCCGCCCTATGCCGCTTAACATAACCTTTCGCATAAGCCTCTGGCGGTGCTTGAGTTTTCAATTTACAATTTTCACCACAGTGGTGCTCCGTGTAGCTAGAAAACAACACTACGGATTCCATCTTCCTTGGGTGAAATAAACTGGCCTCAACCCAGCCTTCGATATAATTTCTTCCGTCAGTTTTTTGAGGAGTGCCCGACAACGTCTTTCGCTCGAGAAACCCCGGTGGCTCTGCGGCTATGTACTGCGGCGGCATCGGAATCGGAGACAACAACATGCACCGAGCGCAATTTTGTTCCAGCTGTCTTTCCTCGCATCCTCATTTCCTTGCTTTCGCTTCGATCTTCGTGCCGCGGCATACATCAAGGCCTTGCGCCGCCGTGGTATGCCGCCTTCTTTGAGCCCCGAATTCCCATCCATCGCCTTCGTCAATCTTGGTCCACTAATGCGCATGCTGTACGTAAGAGAGCTCGAGAGGATGCGAGGTTAGGAATACTTGCTGGTGGCTTGATCGAAAGGCACTTTGCATTGCAAAGCAGCGGCTCTCTTCGGGCAACTGACATTCCACGATGCTGCAGTCTCACTCGCGCTCGAGTAGCGGCGCGGCGGCTTTCGTTCCGCGCTTCTTCTTCTTGGGGAGTGACGCTCTTCTTCGGCCGCCCCTCGCGGCGATGTGCTCGGCGCGGAGACGTCGGGGCTTTTGTGTCGCCGCTGTGGCAACGTAAATATGCCTGGTAGCAAAGCTTCCATAGAAGCCCATACGTTCAAAACATGGCGGCTCATCGTTGGTTCATGAGGCTTATCGCCATCTGTGTGAGGAGGGAGAACTTCCGGCGGAAGAAAAAATAATGTGACGTATATCCGTTAAAAACAGAAGTGACGTCATTTTGTTCTCATAGGCGCAAAATTTTTTTTTCGGAGGCGTGTCATTAGAGCTGTATATTCAAATTCCCCGCTATTCGACCTGATGGCCATTCCGAGCTTTCAGCGCCGAAAGCGATGCAGGAAAAGGTCAGCCGTACAGGTGTCGAAATCGCATCGCTGCACAGAACATACTTTCTTTGTAGGCCGGCGAACGCTTTGGGCGTATATTGCGTAGCGTGCTCATCCTTTCGTTGGACGCCAAGCCCGTCGGCCAGCGCTGTCGCACGAAAACAGCTAAAGTAAAAAAAATCTGACGGTCGCAACTCACTACTTTTGGCTGCTCATGTTAATAAACGGTAAAACTACCCGCGTCACCACATTCAGGCAGACGTCGACACGCAAAACCACACAACATGTCAGGGGGGCGTATTGTAACGGATGAACTTCACGAGCGCGCGTTTCCACGCACTCCAAAAGCTGCATTGTATTCCAAGTGATAGCGGCGGCAACGCCCGCCGCTATCCATGGGTACTTATTGCTAATGACCAAGTAAAATAGAGTTGCCGCTTATTTTCTCGCCGTGCGTATATAAAATTGATTGGAAATTTTATTTTCATTGAATGAATCAAACTGCGTCTCGCTTTAATTAAAAACGCTTTTTTCTGTCCCAGTGTTTATTCCCTCCAAACATAGTCGAGCTTCAATCGCTGCCCCCATAACCACCCTTGCTGATGTCGGTGACAATTCGACCCGAACCGCTTTTCGCCCGAAGCTTCGCGACCCATGTGGATTGACCATGGTGGTGGCGACGCGGAGCTATATATCTCGTGGGTAGGCGCAGTGACGTCATGGCTTAGCTACGCCTCTGCGCAGCCACGGCAACCACTGCGCACGGCGCAGTGACGTCATGGCTCTGCAAAGCTAAGGCGAAGCGATGCGGTGCGCGCGATATGACGTCACGGTTTAAGCAGCTGTGGCGAAGCTCGGCGCGGTCCGCGTAGCTGGTACGAAGCGTTGCTAGGCGATGCATGGTGACGTCATTGCCAGGCGGAAATTTTGCGGCGTAAACTCGACGGACCATCCTCGAGCTCAAACAGCTTCGCTAGTTCACAGGCCTATGTGCCATTGCGCTTGGACCCTTTCGGCACGCCCACCAGGATCGGCCCACTTTTCGGCGTTACACCTGAAGGCAAACACCCAGGTTAAATAGCTTGGCTGTTAAAAGTCTACGTTGTTAAAGATGAGAGGTGGCTTTTTCCGCTCATCGATGCAGATGGTCTTTGATAGCTTAGTCCTCAGCATCTGAAATAATTTTTGGCGTCGGGTGCACCAAACCGTAGAGTTTTAAGTTCGTACAAAGTATGTTCCGCAGTGGCCATGGACTTTGACCCGTACTTCATCACACGTTATTGCACTGTAGCGTAGGATTCCCTGTAAAAGAATCTGATGACTGGAACAAGAGGCGAGGGTAAACATATTGAGGCGAAGTAAGCTGCCTACTACGAGTGCCGATCACCAGTAGTCAGCTGCCCACTACAGGCACCAATCGCCAGAGAGAAGACGACGAAGGGCGCAGTTGTGGGCGCATTTTTGCGAGTGCCGGCCATCATTAAGAAGGCTGTTCGCTTTCGGCGAGCCAGTATTAATAATCTTTGTGACGATATCCTTAATTTCGTTGCCACACATCCTGAGTTCCGTAACCAAGCGAGGGGATGTCACCATGAAAATAGCATTGCATTTTTAATATTTGCTGTTTAGAAAATGCTGCACCTTGAAACGGCACCGGCTACTCTTTTTCACAGAGAATTACATCCAATATAAGGCCGCAGGCATTGTGTAATCAAGGAGTACAGGAGGCGTACGTGAATATCTTGGAAAGGATCTGCAATTCCACAGCGACCTTGGTTCTCCAAAAGAAAAGTATAAAGTTACCTATCAAGAGAGGGGTCAGGCAAGGCGACACAATCTCTCCAATGCTATTCACTGCATGCTCAGAAGAAGTATTCAAGCTCTTAGACTGGGGAGGCTTAGGAGTGAGGATCAACGGCGAATATCTCAGAAACATTCAGTTTGCACATAGCATTGTCCTATTCAGCAACAATAGGGTCGAATTACAACAAATGATTGAGGACCTTAACCGAGAAACTGTAAGAGTGGGGTTGATGATTAGTATGCGGAAGACAAAGATAATGTTCAATTGCCTGGCACGGGAACGAGAATTCACAATCGCCAGTCAGCCTCTAGAGTCTGTAAAGGATTTTGTTTATTTAGGTCAATTACTCACAGGGGCCCCTGATCATGAGAAGCAAATTTACAGAAGAATAAAATTGGGCTGAAGTGCATATACGGTAAACATTGCCGAATCCTGACTGGGAGCTTACCACTCTCGTTGAAAGGCAAAGAGTACAATCCTTGCATTCTACCGGTGCTAACATATGGGGAAGAAACTTGGAGGTTAACGAAGAAGGTCGAGAACAAGTTAAGGACCGCGCGAAGAGCGATGAAACGAAAAATGTTAGGCCTAACGGTAAGAGACAGGAAGAGAGTGGTGTGGATCAGAGAACAAATGGAGATAGCCGATATTCTAGTTGACATTAAGTGGCAGAAATGGAGATGGGCAGGCCATATAATGCGTAGGATGGATAACAGGTGGACTATTAGAGTTAAGCATGGATACCAAGAGAAGGGAAGCGCAGTCGAGGTCGGCAGAAAACCAGATGGTGTGATGAAGTTACAAAATTTGCAGGGGAAAGTTGGAATCAGCTAGCGCAAGGCAGGGGTAATTGGAGATCACAGGGAGAGGCCTTCGTCCTGCAGTGGACCTAAATGTAGGCTTATGATAATGATAAGGCAGCAGGACCGGAAATATCGCTTAAAACACACTGAAATTTCAAGTCGCATAAATTAGTAAAACGCATTTAATCTTAATGTCAAGTAACATATCTCCACTACCAACAGCTCGCAAGAAATTTCGCATAATAAACACTGAAATGTAAAATTTAGAAGTACACTAAAGAAAGGGGACAAAATAAAACTAATACTAATGTTACAGAAAATCACATGAAGTAAGGCAAACGAGCCAGATCCAGTAAATCGCCTACAGTGGGCTCATGATACATAGATATCGGAAATTCTACTAAATATTTGCCTGGGGGCCCATTAGTGCTCTCCTTTGTAATTAATATGTTGGCCATATACTTAGGGTCTTTATGAAGCTTAAGGGCCTGTAGGTGACCCAATTCCATTAAGTCATACATAAAACGTCGTATTTCAGTGAGTGTCAGTGAGATGTCACGTCGTGTCGTCCGCGTTACGAAAAGCCTATTGCCAACTATCAGCGCTAAAATTGTGTGCAGAAAGGGGATTACGAACGCGATACAATGCCGCAAACGGCTAACCAGCGTTTCCAAGGATCTTCTTGTACCCAAAGTTCTCAAGATTTTGAATTCAAGTGAGGGGTCCACGTGAAATAATTCGGAGAATTTGGCACTATGACCAAATTATGTCACTCTTCAACCACGGGCTGAAATCCGCCTTAAGATATGCCGCCATTCAACTTGTTATATCGGGGTTTCCGACATTGCACTGGTCACATGTCCTTGTCACGTTGCGTCGCCAACTGCGACACTCGCAGTGATATTGCAGTCGCCAGGCTTGCTTTGTTAGTTCCTCGAAAGTTTCGTCCAGCTATATGCCATGTTTGGTGAATTGCTATTGTCATTACAGAGGAATGATAACGTTGCCTGAAAATCACACAGGATAACTAATTTTGTCCCTTCTTGCACAGAGTTTATGTGCTGTACCACAGATTATATTGAATAGTTTTGCTACTGTTGCTAATGTTGCATGAGAGAGCTTGAATGTCTGTATTTTCTTCCATTTTGAAATTATACAAATGTGGATGTAGAATAATTAGTTGGACAAGATCTCCCTGTGTATAGTTTAACGTAACGCGAGTATATATCTATATTATATCTGGTATCACTGGATTATATATATTGTATCTGGTTATCTGGATTATAACGCCAGATGTTGTGCTGCCGACGTAGGTATGTCTCTTTCGCAAGATATTCCTTGAACTGAAAGCTTTATTTTCGGCTCTGAGAATCACCATCGAGAGCGCGAGACATCTGCCATTCAATATTCGTGTTTTGGTAGTGGATGTCTGTTCCCCTTAATCACCATATTAATGCAAGTCCCGAACCTCTCAATAAATGTAATAGCTAGCAGTTGTCTTTTATGTTGCCCCAAAACACGAAAGCAATGTCAAGTGTTCACTTCTTCAAGTGCTTTCAGGTGAGGATTTAAATGGAGTGTTCCATTTAGTGTAACACGAGTGTCTCTAGGCTGTTCTGCTATGCCCAAAAAGGTCGTTCATCAAGAGACAGCTGAAATTCCTTTAGATGTCGTCTGATTAAAGGCAGCACGCCTGTCTTTATATAGAACAGTTCCATTCCTCTTTCCTTTAAGAACTTTTCCCCGATGCTTAGGTCTTCCTATGACGTGGAATGAGCAAGGCTGGCGCGCCGGACCAGGGGCCCAAATACAGACATAATGAGCATATCACCAATACTGCAGCCCAGCTAGTTGTCTTCTCGATAGGGCCGCCGTGACACACAAAGAAACGTACTCGGGACACTGCCCTGTGGAACACTGGTGAATCTAGGAGAATTACTCTGAATCCACCATATTGTGGAATTGGAGCAAGCCTATAACGCAATTTTTTTTTCGCCGCAAATGCAAAGGGGAGGGGAGGTGGAGTGGTGGTCGAGCGCCTGCTTCATAAGCGTGGGGTTCTTGGTTCGAACTTAAATAAACTCGGCAGTTTCCTTCTTTGATTATGTTCGTTTCCGAGGCTTCGAGCGTGTGATGCAAGGAGCCTTGATGTTACAGGGATATCACCGATACCTAACTCAAAACTGCTTAGCGCAGTAGAGAAAGGAAGTGGATGTTGTATCGTATTTTCTCTCTTTCCACGTGTCATCTTCTCGCAGGGATCATGCAAACTTCTCTTTGTCATTCCAATTTTATTTTATGCACTTTGGAAGTCAACCATACCCAACCATACTACATTTACTGGAGTGTGGAACTTCATCTAAAGCATTTAAAAGAGTAACAAGAGAACTACTAGCTGAAGAATACGAACGTTCTTACGATGCCTAAAACACTTGACGTACCTTAACACTTTGACATGTTGTTCCTTATAGCTGTGCAATAGTGCTAATAGTGCCTTTCACAATTTTGTTTAGTACTGCGATTTCTCTCATGCGGACACCGATTACTTGTATGTACAATCAACTCGCTTTTCTGTTTTGACCTGTACAGCATAAACATGCATTTATTGTGTTTTTTTTTTCTCTTTTTCCCACTGCATCATGTCGCTGCTTTGCTGCCAGGGTGGCACGGCCAAGTCAGGCATTTCCTCAGCCTTTAGCCGTGTCTCCCAAGGCAATTTTGTACCGAATTTGCCTTTAATAAACCCACAGAAAGAAAGAAAGAAAGAAAAGAACGATGAACTATTGGCGCTGTGAACTTGGAGGAAAATGACAGCATGTAGCGTTACTTCAGCTGTCGGAAGGCAAAAAGGTACCTTGTCGGGGAGATCACTAATGCACCAATTTTGCGAGGTCCAGACTAATTTTTATGCAGGAAAAAAAGAGATGTGACGCCTGGTGACTTCATCTGCGCTGCTGTGAACTTCTGCGAACCAGGAGTCAATACCACGCGTGTGGTTATTTGATACCGTTGTATTTTATTGTTGATCACGTCGAAATCAAGCGCTATCGTGTTTGAGCTTCCAGTTTTCGGTTACGTTTATTGCTTTCACATAACAAGGTTACCTAATGGGAATTGTACGAGCTCGATCATAAGCTCTGTCACGGCCGTCACCCGTTCGCCGTCAGTGCGAAGTCGATCGACGGGGTATACAAGCCGGTTGGTCGTTCCCTACTCAAGCGAACACAGTGAAAGAGTCAGAGTCGGGAGTAAACAAAAAAACAAGATATTTATCGACTGATAAATATACACAAATTAATTAAAAACAACACAAGACAGACTAACACACCTGAACATAATATAGCACAATGATGATGACAAATGAATAGGACGAGCAATTAACGGTGGATATAAAAATGAAACAGGGCGCGGATCAAATATACAAGAATATACTTAACAGTAGTTCACTAAAATAAAGTTCCAGAGAAAACAACGTTCAAAAGAAAACAAATGATGTCATATGCGTGGCCGGGCAGCAGCAGCAAGTCCATAAACCATGAAGTTGGCGCGCAAAGCTTTCCCGAAGAATGTTGGCGAGCCGATCATGTTGAGGTGGATGCGATTGCTGGGCTGGGTTTCCCGGGAGTCTAGATCTGACGACTTCCCTCAAGCAGGTTGATTTAACTTGAGGCGAAATACCGCGAGCTTCGTTGCAGACGCTGATTTGTCATCTCGTACGTAAACGAGTTACTCGGAGTTCCGACGCGGCTAGGCGGCCCAGGTGATACTGGAAGCACTATCTCCCCGACGGCTTCTCAGCAGCTCATAGGTTCAGCTTCTAGACTCATTAGCAGGGCCTAAAATCTGCGCTTAAATAGTCTCTCATTTCCCTAGTTCCCTATGTCGGGGAACTAAATGTATACAGAGTTCACCTAATTATTTCATGACTGCTCTCAAAAGTCTTGGCCGCACCCCTTTTAACCAGGGGAAAGGTAAAGGTTTATTCTAACAAAAGACGTGGAGGCTGACCACACAATGCCTCTAATTGGCTAACCTTTAATAAGAAAATACTAAGAAGAGATGGTTAGGTGGGGGAGGGGCTACAAACGAGAAAGGAAACAAGAACGAATGCAAAACAACGCAAATGGAATTCACTCAAGAAGTGTCCCGCAACATGAGCTACCTCAGCAGTGTCCGGCGATTCCTGCAGATGCTTTGGTGGAGCTTTATTTTGAAAAGCATTGGTATCAACCATGATAAATGTAATACTCGCCACAGAAACAAAATACGACAGATGTCTAGTTCTGCACCACTCGCCGTACTTCAAGCGCGCTGCCCAAGACACTGTAGTAATAGTAGTAGTAGCAAAACATTATATTCAGAAACCGGACAGGCTCCAACCCCAGTCCCCCAGTGGGGTTAGGGGGATAAAAACGGAGTTTGTCCAGCAGGGTGGTGCCCCTATTCCAAGGTCACACTAGCACAGGTCATTCTTCGAGACATTTTGTTTGGGACATTTTTTTGGCCAGTGCCTTGGGCCAGCGTGCTGAGCGGATAGGTCCAAGACACTGGTGAAAAAAAATGTCACAAACAAAATATCTCGCAGAACTACAAGAAAGAGCAATATTCCTCAAAGGTGACCCATGATATCGCCTTCCTCAGGAACGTCCGGCAGCTTTCTGGCGAACTTGTCTAGGGAGCCAAACTGGCATGGACCGTGCCGATCACCACGATGGCAAGAATGGACCACATGTCAGTGGACCAGATGTCGATCTGCGACGTACAGAATAGGCAGTGCCACCAACGCCGCGGCGGACCATCCTCTGGTTCTTGCTCAGCATCAGCCTTGTGCCCCACACGACCGCAGTCTCGTCGTCATGGTGCACCTTGAGCGCGGCGTACCCTGCAGGCGCTCACCATGGCGCTCACCATGAGTTCCACGTGGGACATGACGTAGCCCGCCAGGATGATGACGAAGATAACGCAGTAGTTGCTGCAGAATCGGCCCATGTTTGATTGGATCCGGTCCGCGACCTCCTGGGCCGACTTCTAAATGGGAAATCTCGCGGTGTCCGCGAATTGCTTCGACGGCTATGCGCGGTTGATCTGTTTGCTGGAAGAGGTCACGACGGCACGTCGAAGGTCAAAGTCTTCTTTCTTGAGAGACGAGGAGAGGCGTTTATACGGCAACCGTGGGGTTGGCGCTGGGCAGGTGGCTGGATCATCACGCGAAGAACTTGAGCTGGAATTCAGGGACTCCCCGATCTCGCCCTGCTCACAGTTCATAGCTTCGAGCTCCGTAGTCAGCCGCTGTGCTGGCAGATGGTGGCGGGGTGGAATCGGTAGCTCTACCCTGCTGTCCTCCTTTGCGGGCTCTGTAGACGCTGACGTGGCGCTAGATCTCCTTAGAACTGTCTTGAATACCAATGCCAACGAACGCGCTCTACGTTCACACGCTCTCTGACCATTCTTCTTTCTTGTCGCCGACGTATGTCACGAAGTGCATAGAATGCTACCTTTTCTTCAAGCGAAGCTTGCATTGCCTCACAAGTGTCGGCGGCGGCGGCGGTGGTAGGTGTGGTGGTGTCATGCTAAAATCGTATCGAAAACCTATCGAAAACTCGCGTTTCGTTGCCTTGGTATATGCCAAAATTGGTATGGAAGGGTACGAATGTATGACTAATATGACTGATATTATATCCGGATATGGCGCATATCCGCATTGGATATGCAGGTTTGAGCCAGGGATATGTGGGTATGAGCCAGGGACAAGAAAGAAAGAAAGAAGGACGGAAAGAAAGAAAGAAAGAAAGAAAGAAAGAAAGAAAGAAAGAAAGAAAGAAAGAAAGGAATCCGACCAGTCAGGGTCTTTTGGTATGTTGCAGGGAGGGAAACAGAAGGAAAGGGGTTTGGCGCGCGCTCCGCCGGGCTTCCCACGCTTCAGATCAGTTTCGTCGTCCGGATGACAAGGCCCGCGTGGTGCGTTACCCCGATGAGCAGGCTGCGTTTGAGCAAGGGCGCCGCGAACTCTTTCGGGAAAGGGCTCGTCGTCGACGTGTCGATTCTAGCGTAAGGGCTTCCGAAGCCCAGGCGAAATGTCAGCAAAAAGTTGCGGACTCGAGCTGTGTGGGAGCGCGATGTTGAGGCCAAACGTCAGCGAAGATCCGCTGACCCTGAGTTTAGGGAAAACGAAGCGGAACGCCTGCGACAGCAGTCATCTTGCCAAACGCTTTACTTATCCCCATTTTCTCGACAGGGGAAGGGCTGGGGATTGGTTTCCGCACTTCGTGGCTATGCCGTCAAGTGCTCCGAGTGTCTTTGTTCGCAGCGTTTTGGTTCAGGTTGACTATATATATATACTCTTATTTTTCTATTTCTATTGTATGCATTTCCATATCTCATTCTTTCACTTGACTATAGAAAAATATTGTGACAGACCGATGAAGAAGACGTTTTCTAGTAGGAAATCGGCGACATCGGTTGCACAGCTTGTCGGAAGAGCCCGCGTGATTGCGTATCGGGTGGCGTAGTTTGTTGCTACAGCAATCCACTTATGTCCCGAAACAGACGTAGGAAAAGTGCCTAAAAGATCAATGCCTACATGGAAGAATGGTTCTGATGGTACGTCAAGTGGTTGAAGGTGGCTAGCAAGGAGTGTGGTGGCTTTTTTTCGTCGTTGACAAAGGTCACACGCAGCGATATAACAGCAGACGTCACTGGTAAAGACCAGGCCAAAAGAAGCGCCGACGAAGGCGGTCATAAGTCCGTGACACGCCAAGGTGACCAGCCAGTCGGCACATCATGAAGCTGGGCGAGAACGGTCCGGCGCAGATTCACAGGGACAACTAAGAGTTGGTCAGGGCCGTCAAGGTGCATGTTACAGCGGTACAATATGCCATCGTGAAATTCAAAGATGCGAAAGGAAGGGTCGGACGTCGTTCAAGTCAGCCGGTGAATGAGGTCTTTTAAGAAGTCGTCCCGGCGTTGTTCCGCTCTGATATCGCGAAAAGCACTCAAAGAGAGAACGGTGACAGGTGTGCCGGACGTAGAAACGTCAGGTGGGTCGACAGGATGGCTCGACAAGCAGTCCGCACCTTGGTGTAACCGGCCAGTCTTGTATACAAATGAGTAGTTGTATTCTTGAAGGCGCAGAGCCCAGCGGCCAAGGCGCCCAGAAGGATCTTTCAGGGAAGAAAGCCAACACAGAGCGTGGTGATCAGTGATGACTGTGAATTTCCGACCGTACAAATAGGGGTGCAATTTACCCACTGCCCAAACGAGAGCCAGACACTCACGCTCAGTGATAGAATATTTGCGCTCAGCGGGGGAAAAAAGGGGGCTGGCGTAAGCAATAACACGTTTTGCCCTTGTTGTTTCTGGGCCAGCGTAGCTACAATACCGTGGCCGCTGGCATCGGTACGGTTTGGAGCTGATGCATCAAAGTGAGTGAGAATGGGAGGGGAAGTAAGCAGCCGGATCAGCTCAGCGAAAGCACCAGCTTGCTCACGGCCCCAAATGAAGGCAGCGTCTTCCTTGAGAAGCTGAGTAAGAGGGCGTGTGCAACGTCTGCAAAATTGCGAACAAACCGACGAAATTAGGAGCAGTGGCCCAGGAAGCTGCGAACGTCCTTGGTGCACGTTGGCACGGGAAAGTCCTTCACTGCCCGGATTTTATCTTGATCAGGGTGTACACCAGAAGAATGGACGAGATGTCCGAGCACAGAAATTTCACGATGACCGAAGTGGCATTTGGATGAATTGAGTCGTAGCCCCGTCCGACAAAAAACAGATAGGACCGTCGATAGGCGTTCGAGGTGCGTCGCAAAAGTCGCAGAAAAAACGATCACATCGTCCAAGTAACCGAGGCAGATGGACCACTTGAAACCGTACGTCAGCTTCGGCACGCGTTCCGTCTGTGATGCAGGTGACGACAACGGCGGCGATAGGTGTTAATGAGAACTTCAAAGATGAGAAAGGAAGAATAGAACAAATGCATGAAGACTTCTCATTAGATGCATAATAATCGCTATCTCCGAGTTTCCATATTCAACTGCTGGGATGACGTAACCCGCAAAGCAAGTTATTGAACTATTCGAGGTTGTTTTTCAGGTTATTACAAATTGTACAACTACCTTATCAAATATTTGCTACTCCTTCTCCAGTACTTATCACAACGCTGAGGGGCGCGCAGCTACTGGTGTTATTTAAACGCACATGTCAATGAATGTACGTAACGATTGTAGGAAAATGGACTAGACTATTAAAAAAAATCGGCAAAGGGAGAACACTTCGAAGACGCTTGGAGAGTGCCGAGTGAAAGTGATTCTAACAACCACGCGTAAATTGTCAAGACGGCAGAAAAGACATCTTTCAATCTCTGCTTTTGGTTTGATCAAAGCTTTAAAGGATAGGAATTTTAGGCGAAGTCTAATTCTTACATAACTAGGCGAAAAATAACTGCTGCCAAACCACAAATGATAATTAAATTATATAATCTTAAGTGACAAGACCACGACATAATTATGAGGCATGCCTTGGTGGGGGACTCCGGATTATTGTGACCACCTGGGGTTCTTTAATGTGCACCTAAATATGAGTACACGAGCATTTCTGTCTTACGCCTCCGTCGAAAATGCTGTCGCCGCGGCCGGGATTGAACCTGCGAACTCGAGCTGGGCAGTGCAACGCCATAGCCACTGGGCTAACGCGGTGAGTTGCTGCGAAGCAGTGAGGGGTGACGGCACGATTAATTGAAGGATGCAGAATGCTGTACCTCATTAGACATTTAGAGAATGATTCGCGCTTTCGGCTGTGGCTTAGTAAAACTAAAAATTATACCGTAGAAAGGAAAAAGTAAATAAAGTAAACGTAGCGATGCATGTTTATACAATTTACTAGTAATTATAACGAGAAAGATCCGAGACTTCCGCGAAGATGCTTGTCAGCTCCAACGCAAGAAGAAAGTCACCATATTGCGGTAGACAGCGCCATTTGAAAGGACGCATTGACTGCCGAAATAAGCAACGCCTCCCAAATGAAATAAAAGAGAAGATATTTGATATATATATATAGAACACCTGATAAGCTAGCATCCTGTCACCCTTTCAACGCCGCCCCCTTCGCCATTTCGAATCCATTGGCACGCTCTTCAATTTCGACCCTGACATCAACGCCAACGTGTCACATTCCTCAGCGGCAGGCGGCGATTTGTCTCCGGAGTCCGGTCAGGCCATTGTTCGCCTGTTCGCATAAAGATAACACGGAGCACCAGGCCGGCGCCAGTCAGGCCCGGGAATGTGTTCAATTTCGCTGCTATGCCCATTTCAGCTCGCGCCTTTGCTTACGCACCACTCTCTGCCCCACGGACACACACGACGTGCCCGGGTCTCCAGAACGACTCTGCCACGAACTGCAGATTTCCTAGCTTGTAGCCTCTAAAGCAAAGGGTACAGGGGCGATGCAAGCGCCCACTCCGCGTCGCACCTTGTCGCAAACAGCCGAATTTTCAAGCTGACCCGACAAAGCCCTACGCTGGAACTGCGTAATGAATGTAGACGGAACGTATGTGCCTCTGTTCTTGTTTTTCTCCTTCGGCATCAAAGCCGTCTTTGTCTCAGTCATTACGTTTGGAGACTCCGAACCCGTTACATGCACTACTACCATTAAACGTTTACCTAAATTGAATCAGGCTAAAATGTTCCGCGTCCCAGGCAGTTTCGCAATAACAGGCTTTCGTAACGGCACGAACGACCTAGCGCAACCACACTTTGCCCAGCAATTTATGGGCCGTGACAGTCGAGAATGCACGTGCTTAAGCCTGTATTTGGCTCGTAGTTAATGGTCCTAAGACCGGCTTTCCTATGTTTAGCGTTCAGTAGCAAAAATGCTGACGTAGATTAAGCCTATTTGCAGCTCACACATGAAGTTCGCCGGACTGCCGTGAAAAGAAGTGGGCGAAGAAGTTCATGCAGTGGTGCCTGTAAAGACCTACTACACCATGTGACTGAAGTGAAGGAGGAGATGCAAATACCACGGTTGTCCTTAGGAAATAACTTCCGACATACTGGTGAGCTAGTTGCTTAATCATGATGTAATATGGTAGCGCACTTAGATACAAGGATGTAGCACAGTGAACAATTGGTAAATACTTCGTCAGCGACCAGAACTTTTCAACGACACAGTAAACAAAACGATATTGCGTCACAAGAGCAATACCAGAGTAGAGGCGCTAGTTGACACATGCTTTGGAAACATAACAAAAGCAGCTAGGCCGCAAACGTAACAACATCATCGGCCTCCCCTAAATACCAGGCAACAACATAGACGCAATTACGTAATATAATCACATTGAATTCCAACTTGAATAGTACAAAACAAATGTCAGAGAAAAGGAAGACAATCCACTTACAAGGAAATCACAAGTAAAGCATTTTTCAATCCATGGCATAAATTTTAATGCGCTAGTTTATATCTATAAGACGCAGTTGAAAAACAGTAAGCAAATTTTGGAAATCCATAATTGGTACGGGGGCCTAAAATATACCATAATTCAGTATGTCTCTTTGGGCGAGATGTAGTGGTTTGCCTAAATTAGCAACATTTTGAAAAATCTACTTCCTTTAACTACTTCATTGCAAAAAGGTTTTAGGAGTTGATATTCATATATACTACTGACTCGTAAAACATGCACTTGTCAAATAAATCAGATGTGTGCGTGTTACGTGAGCCAACAGAAATTGAACGCAGCATTTTTATAGTAAAACAACTAAATTACTCATTGATCTTTCAGTACCATTACAACAAACAATTGTAACAAACAATTGCAGCAACCAATTACTGCAAACAATTTTATTTATTTATTCAATACTGCAAACCTTGTACAGGTCCAAGCAGGTACAGGTCCAAGCAGGGTACACGTTGAGGACCAAGGAGGTTATTGTACAAGAGCAGTTCTTGAGTATAGGCAGTTAATGAACTCACATTTCTTAATATACGCAAACTTTGCAGAGTTTTGTTCGCAAGTACACTGTATAGTGGTCCCAAAGCACAAATTCATGAAATACATATCCCAAAGTTGGTGTTGCAGAAGAAAGCGTAATTTCACTTTCATTTAGGCAGAGAGAATAATCCATATTTTCGTGTGGGTCTCCGCGCAGGTATAACAGCTTATGTTTTGGAAGATTCAAC
>NC_051155.1:205451002-205507334 GCF_013339745.2 Dermacentor silvarum
AACGTTCTGCGGCACCGACCACATCGATGTGGAAGACTGGATCATCACGTATGAGCAGGTCTGTGCCCACAACATATGGGATCCGACGATTATGTTGGATAACTTGGTGTTCCACCTACAAGGCACGGAGAAGGCGTGGTATGATACCACGAGGAAGAACTTAGCATCTCGCTTTTCATCATCGCCAGCATCATTGCACCGTACAACTTTACGACATACAGGTTTTAGAAAAAAGTAAAGACAAGCTGACGCGCGAAATTTTAGAAGCCATGGCCATTGACAGAAGCGGGCAATCATGCATCAGTACACCGTTGATACTACTAACACAAAAAGAAAAAAAAACTTATTGCGCAAAGACGACACTTCGCCCTGAAAGACGGATAACCGGCATGACAAAAGGAAAAAGCATTGGCTGTCGTGTGCTATAAAAGGTGTGGGAAACCAAGAATAAACATTCAGTTGCTAGTCCCGCATGTGTCGTCGTTCTTTTCTGTCCGTGTCCATACGTTCAGCTGGAAACCATTTGTGCTATGTGCAACCAACGAGCTCAGGCCAACACTATTCTGAAGAACTTGACGACTGAGACACATACAAGCAGAATCTGAGGGACTTGTTCGGCCGTCCCGGCGAGTGGAAGAGCGCCACAACGAACCAACTAGCGACCCGCGTCCAAACGTTCACAGAATCTAGAGGAAGTTGTTGTTGGGCGAGTTGGTACATATTAACGAACATTGTTTAACTGCGCGAAAAAAAAAAAACGGACCGCAGACACAGCATGTCCACAGAAGCATAGGTCTCTTACATCCAGGACGTGCTGGCTCTGTGCCGTAAGGCCGACAGATATATGGCTGAGTCAGACAAAGAGAGAGAGGGAGAGAAGAAAGGGAAAGGCAGGGAGGATACCCAGATGGGAAGATCGGGTAAGCTACTCTAGGCTGGGGAGAGACGGGAGGGTGACGTAAAGTGACAAGAAAGTAGAGATAGAGAAAGAAAGGAGCATAGATACACAATTACTGTCGATCACTGTCACCGCATACTGTTACCGCACAGCACAGTAGCACTTGCAGCACTAGAACATCTGTTCAGGCTTCAGCCGCTTGTCCAAATCTGTTGCCCTTAAAAACTGCAACAGTGCCGTCGTCGCCCTCCGTTGCGATGGCTTGTGTTGTCGGCATTCTAAAAGAAGTTCCTGTGTTGGAGGTCTTCGAGCGATCGTCTCTGTAAATTGTAGCGAGGACAGTCACAGAGAAGATGTTGAAGAGTATCTTCGCTACCACAGTCATCACATGAGGCATCGTCGGCCCATCCGATTCGGAATGCAAAAGCCTTGATAAAAGCCACTCCTAGCCATATTCGGCAAAGCAGGGTAGCTTCGTGACGGCAGAGTCCAGCTGGGATGCGAAGGCATAGAGAAGAGGTCAGGTGGTGCAGCCGGTTGCATTGAAAAGTTCCTGTCTTCTGCATACCCTTCTGCCGAGTCAGACAAAGTTGGACATGTAGTGAAGGGGATCGCTGACGATGCTATAAACCTGCTCATGTGCAAAATTGTGAGACAGTGCAGGACATCATAAAAGTGTGTCAACGCTTTGAGCAGGCCTAGAGCCGTCGCATTGCAACGCCGTTCGCACATCGGCCGAACACAGCTGCGACATCCTCTTGTGACGATAAGTTAAGAATGCCGCGACCATCATCATCAGACGACCTGGGGTGGATAGTATGGCGAGAACTTGAAGACATGGCTCCTGCAGCCTTTCTTCCCCGCCCCAGCCTGCCTACAGTACCAGTAATTCCTGCAGGCAATAGTCCGCGAAGAACTCGCTAATATTATAGTTGATTCTGTATGCGCCATTCCCGCTTCACAGCTGCCCAGTACCGAAATCCAGTCGAGTGGCGAACCACAGATGCCACTTGCAACAGTCCCTCGTCATCATTCCGATGCCACCAGTCCCATTCGCCATCAGCTCGTCGGCTATCGCCCCTATCACCGCAGGTTCGTCGCCCACCGTCCACGATGCAGCCCCGATGCCCGTATCCATTAACGACTCGAGCTCAAAAACCTCTGATCACTTTGCTGATCAACCTGAACTTGATGGACATTGTAGTCCATGGCGTCAGTGTCCCAGCACTCATTGACACTGGCGCGCACATATCCATGATGAGTGCCCAGTTGCACGGACGGCTGAACAAAATCCTCACCCCTGCTGCATCACGCACTCTCCGCGTCGCCGACGGAGGAACGCCTACCGTGCTTGGTATGTTCACCGTTCGCATTGGCATCACCGAGCGCGTAACCACTGTGTTGTTGGCCGTTTTGTAACAATGCCCTTACGACGTAATACTGGGCCCAGACTTTTTAACGCGACAGCGTTTTGGGCCCCGTGTCGCAGAAAATCCGTCGTCGGCGTCGGAATTGGCGCCCGCGGCCGAGAAAATCATTCCCAACCACGTTAAGGTATGCCGACGCCATTCTATCATTAATGTTGCTCATACCTTGTCTTGCACTCTTGGCAAAACTATTACTCGGAATTTTGAGAATGACAATCCAGAAACAAATGTCATGAAACAAAACACCCACAGCACATGCCTTTTATGTTAAATCTTCTCAGACTGAAATATTAAAAGTGCGCAACAAATACGGAAACCTGAAAATGATGTAATTTCTTTGGCGTGGTTGTGCACTATCTCCGGGATCGGCCCACGCAAGAGGCCACGTTTCCTCAAGAAAGCTCGCCTACGTGCACAGCGTTCGCCGCCAGTGTTTGCCAGTAACCATTACGGTTGCATAAGCTGCAGTCGTAGGGAACCATGAGTAGCAGTCAGGGATCTTTGAATGCTATCGCGTTCCACTCTTAAAGCCGAAGCTTAAGCATCCTCCCAATTTTTTATTGCTCCATTCAGCCCTCTTTGACAGCGCGTCTAGGGTCATTCAGCTTGAGCTACCCCACTGCTGCTATAGTCCACTTGTCACACCGCCACGGTTAGGCTCTGCCAAAGACATCCGCCTGTCCCCCCAAGCCTGTACGTAGGTCACTCTAATGTTTCCATTTGTTCCTGACGGCTTCTACGTACTATGTCCCACCACTGACATACTGATTGAAAGGAATTTGGCCGTTACCCATACCGTGCTCACTGTCACAGGCAATCAGACTTCGCCTCCCTCCCCTAAATTCCAGACTTCGCAATCAGACTTCGCTCCCTCCCCGGCTGCCCCGGAATTTGGCCGTTACCCATACCGTGCTCACTGTCACAGGCAATCAGACTTCGCTCCCTCCCCTAAATTCAGACTTCGCAATCAGACTTCGCTCCCTCCCCGGCTGCTCGACTCAAATTGTTCCCCGAGGCATGCCTTTGGGCGACATCTTGGCTGTGGACGATTGCGAGATATCGGTATTTGATGCCGAAATTCTGCCGCCTTCTACATGAATCTCTGATTCACCGACTCTAGTCACAGACGAATTTAGCAAGATGACTGCACCTGACCTAGAGCACTGCACGGGCTCGGGCCTTTTCTACGTTGGGCTGCCCGGCCGAGACCGACCAAAAGGTTTATGGCGAGACCCGGGCCCGGCCCGGGCCCGGAAATAATCTGCGTTACCCGCCCGGCGCGGCCCGCCACCCGTTTACCTTAGGCCCGAGCCCGGCCCGAGCCCGGCTCGAAACCGGCCCGAACCCGGCCCGAGACCGAAAAAGACATGCTTTTCAGAGTCGAGAAGTCCGAGGATAACTCTCTGCACGTTACATGCACACCACCAGAAAGTCCGAGCACGGCCCGGGCCCGCGTCAAAAAACCCGAGCCCAGCCCGGGCCCGGGACCAAAAAGCACATGCCGTGCCCGAGCCCGGCCTGAGCCCGTGAAAAAACTGTCCTACCCGGCCCGGGCCGGCCCATGGGCCTGGCCGGGCCTGGGCTTTCGGGCAAGCCGGAGCCCGTGCAGTGCTCTAACCTGACCATCTTCCTGCACAAGCTGTTGACATCCGCCGTGTCTAGGAAACTTACGGCGCCATTTTTTACCTTGCCGGCCGCACTTTGGCCCAGTGACATCGGGGGCCACCCATCGTATTCACATCGGAGACGCCAATCCCATACGCCGTCGTCCGTACCATGTTTCACATGCCGAACGACAAGTCATATATACAACGAGAAGTCGATAAGGTGTTGACTAAAGGCGTTATCAAGCCATCTTCCAGTCCATGGGCGTGCCCTGTTGTCCTTCTCAAGAAGAAGGATGGCACTTGGCGCTTTTGTGTCGATTATCGGCACCTCAACAAAATCACGCGCAAGGATGTCTACTCCTTGCCGCATATTCATGACGCTTTGGACTACTTGCTCGGAGCCAATTTCTTCTCATGCATAGACCTTCGATCAGGCTATTCGCAAATCTCGGTAGATGATAGGAACCATGAAAAAACTGCCTTCGCAACACCTGATGGCCTCTATCAATTTAAGGTTATGCCGTTCGGGCGTTGTATTGCTCCGGCTACCTTCGAAAAAATGATGGAATCCTTACTACACGGCTATAAATGGTCTACATCTCTGTGTTTTGTAGACGATATGATTCTGTTTTCACCAACTCAGTTTGCGAGTCATCTAACGTGCCTGGACGGACACTGCCAGGGAACTTCGTCTGCTTGCACGCAAAACGTCACAAGCTTTCTGGAGTTCAAGTGCCTTCAATTGCCGATTGTATAAGTTGGACCCCTTGCTACGGCTACAACTGCCATCTAGCCTTTCCCGCAGCGAAACAACCGTGCTGTGCCGCTTGTGGCTGGGAGTGGCGTTCACGAACGCTTACTCACATCGTATGGGAATTGCCGAGAGCCCGATGTGTGACTCCTGTAGGTGGGAGGTCACCATCGAGCACCTATTCTTTATCTGTCATCGCTACGACGTACAACGCCTTTCTCTCAGGACAACTTTAAACGGACTGGACTCGAGACCGTTGTCTGCTTCAAAGAAACTCGGACCAAGGGCGCTATAACGTAAAATGATTCCAAACTGTTTTGATTCCAATTTCTGCAATCAGCCTCCACGATTGGTCAAAACATTTTCGGGCCATTCCCAACTTCGCCTGTCTGTCACGCGATGTCACGAAAACCGCGATAGCTCCCTATCTGATATAACGTGTACACACTGATTATGCATTATTAAACCGCAGAAAAGAAAAATAATCATTCCTGATTCGACGCCTTTTCACCATTAGTCCTCTGCTATTGGTCCAATGTTTTCTGGCTACGCCCACTTCGCCTGTCTGTCACGCGACCTCACGAAACCGCGAAAACACACCACATCAAAGTGACGTGTACGCGAAAAAATGCATTAATATGCCGAACAAAACTGAAAAATTTTCTGAATAGCCACAGACTGCCCCGTTCCGAAAGGAATAGAACATGGCTGCCCGCCGATCGCTCAGGCTCTCGCTACTCGCACCTGCCGGTGAGCATGTATTTTTTTGCGCATGATAAGCCTTTTCGCGTGGCAGTAAAACTTTATCGAGCCTTTTCGGCATGCATACGATATCGCTCTGCCAACTCTTCCTTGCTGAGGATCCGTTTTAGCGGCATTCTTATCCTTCCGTTGCACGCCGCCGCGACTTTCGACCAGCCACCGCAAGCAAATTAGTAAGGCGAAGCAGACCAATCGGAGAAGCCGGCACCACCTTCTTCATGTGGTTATCTATTTTCCCTGTGCTGGCTCGATACCATCGAAACTCTCTCCACTAGAGCGTGCTCCTCGCCTCTTGTCATCTACTTAGATAACAAACACCTCTCAGTGTAGGCAATGGTATTTGTTTTGAAAGCGAACAAAGGTGACCTCCTATGAACGAGGAAAGAGTTTGATTGGGTTGTTCAGACAAAGCTGCGGGTGACCACCCGAAGCTTGCGTCGGTGGTTACGTAAATTTGACGTCAGGAGTTTGGAATCAAAACAGTTTAGAATCATTTTACGTTGTAGCGCTCCATGGCTACACCCGTCACTGGTACAAAAAGCGATGCGTGCATTAGTACAATATTTGAAGTTCACCGGCTTAAGAGACCGCTTATAGTGTCCCTATACATCGTCCCACGTGTACTCAGTACTCACTCTCTCCCTATTTTCCTCTTTCTATTCCCCTTTTCTATTACCCCTAGTGTAGGGTAGCAAACTGGACGCTCTTCTGGTTGACCTCCCTGCCTTTCCTGTCCTTGTTTTCTCTTTCTAACGCGCCTGTCGGCTATTCGTGCTGTTTTTCGACTCGCCGGCCTGCAATTAAACTCAACCAAGTGCCACTTTGGACGTCGTCAAATTACCGTTATTGGCCATCTTGTCAGTGCCGATGGCGTTCAACCCGGCCCGGACAAGATTCGCGCTGTCCAGAACTTTCCTGGGCCATCTTCTACCGCAGACGTTAGAAGCTTTGTTGGACTATGCTCCTATTTTGGGCGTTTCATGTAAATAGTGTAAATACATGTTTATATGTGGTTTCCGCAACGTAACAATATATATATATATATATATATATATATATATATAACTGCCGGCGCTCTTAGTCAAACAGAAACATTTTAATTTCGACGTTTCGGCCGGGGTGCGGCCTTCATCAAGTCTCACTTCACCAAAGGACTCTTGATGAAGGCCGGACCCTCGAAGTTAAAATGTTTTTGCTTGTCTACGTGCGCCTGCACTTATTTGAACTTATTAAACACCGGACCTGAAGAAATACTTCCTTCGTATATATATATATATATATATATATATATATATATATATATATATATATATATATATTTCATTTCATATCACCTTGAAGGCCCGAAGGCATTACACAAGGGGGGGCAATACAAACATGTGTAAAAATGGTTACGTACAAAACAACAACAAAAAAGAAACATTGCTGATTTTGTATGACTTTAAACAATCAAACAAAAATTACGAATTTAAATAAGCAACGCGGCAATACGTTCGTGAACAAAAAAATTACACTAGGTGGAAAGGCTGACAAGGGTAGACTATTACGAGTGTTTTGTGATGGGTTCATGAACGATGTACACTGGGAACAAAGTTATTCAAAGTGATTTGTTAGGTATTCACGAAATTTTTTGCGGTCAGTACAGGTAACGAAGTGGTCAGGGAGCGCATTCCAATAAACGATTGCATCAGGAAAGAAGTGGTCATGGCAGATGAGCGGCTGGGTAAACGTGCTATGGCAGAGCTGTGACTTATGCGAGAGGAAGTTCGCAATGGTGGTTTAAGAAGGTGGTGCCTTGAGCGTGGATTGTAATAGAAGGAGTGCAGCAAACAAAGACGAGATATGATGCGGCGTGACTTCAGCGTTGGCAGACCTATTGCTTGCTTCAAGGAAGTGACACTAGTGTACCGTGAATAATCTGAAGTGATGAAGCGGGTGGCTCGGTTTTGAACGGATTCCAATGATGCGGCTAGGTAATCTTGAGATGGATGCCAGACAGCGGAAGCAAATTCGAGTTGTGGACGGACAAATGTCACGTACGCCAGCTTCTTCACTTCCAGGGATGCCTTTTTGAAATTCCTTTGTAGATACCCGAGTGAGCGTGCAGCTTTGCGACGTATTGTTTCGATATGTGTTATCCAAGAGAGTGATGACGTCAAAATAAGACCCAGGTACTTGTAGGATGAAGTGGCGCTGATGTTTACCGAGCTAATGTGATTAGTGGACTGAAAGGGACTGCGCTTTCGGGTAAAACACATTGATTTGCATTTTGATAAGTTGAGAGGCACGTGCCATTTTTCACACCATGACGAGATGGCATCGAGGTCACGCTGCAGGTAAAGAACACCGTCAGATCAGTTAACGGTGTTGTAAACTACGCAGTCGTCTGCGAAAAGTCGTAGTTTACAATTTATGCTAGTAGGCAAGTCGTTCACATAGATTAGGAATAATAAAGGCGACAGACAGGCACCCTGGGGGACGCCCGAAGTCACATCGGTACGAGGTGAGCGGTGATTGTTTGTGGAAGTGTATTGTGTGCACCCAGATAGGAATTGTTCAATCCATCTGAGTAAGTTATAGCAGATTCCAAGTCCAGATAGCTTGTGCACTAAGAGCTTGTGAGGCACCTTATCAAAAGCTTTTGAATAATCTAAGAAAACAGCGTCGATCTGCAGGTTCCTGTCCATGATAAACAAAATGTTGAGGGTGAATTCGGCGAGTTGGGAATCACAGGATAAGTGCTTTCGGAAACCATGCTGAAATGGGTAGAAAAAAATTAATTGCCTCAAGGTGTTTCATTAGGCTTGAGGCTATGATGTGTTCAAGTAATTTTGAGGGGAAGCTTTTAAGGGAGATTGGGCGGTAATTGGCAAAGTTCGAGCGGTCACCTGATTTAAAGATAGGCAAGATATTAGCTTTCTTCCAGTCACCGGGAACGGTCCCAGTTTCTAACGATTAGTTGAATAATAAGCAAAGTTTTTGAGCTGATGATAGATGAGAGGTGTTCTTCAGAAGTTTACTACTTATACCATCACAGCCAGCAGAAGATGATGGTGTAAGACTATAGATTAGGTTAAATATGCCCTCCGCGTAAATTTCTAGGTCACGCACTGTAGCAGTGAGTGGGCAGGTCAGGGTCATGAATGGGAGCAGTAAATACAGAAGAAAAGTAGTTATTTAGGGCAGTTGCACATTCATCATTAGGAATAGGTTCACCATCGAGGTCAACGAGTTCGATGGTGTTAGATCTGTCTTTCATGGACAGCACGCGCCAAAATTTATTTGGATTTGATTGGAGAATGGACAGTAGATCGTGACTGTTAAATTTATCTTTGGCTTGACTGACCTCCTGAATATACAGTTTTACGCACGCGCGATACCTTTCTCACGCTGCAGTGTTATTACTTTGATTAGCTTTTCTGTAGAGACATTTTTTACGTTTGAGATAAGATTTTACACGTTTAGTGAACCAAGGGTTGTTATAATCAGATTTTGCTACAATAGTGTTTATGTACTTATCCTTTAGGTTTAACATTGTGTTTCTGAATAGCTCCCAGTTGGAGTTGACTGGGCGTGACAAGAAAGTGGTCTGAAAATTCAGCAAAAATAACTCTAGTCCACTGTTTATACCTTCATAGTTACCTCTCCGGTAGTCAGAGATTAGTCTTTGGGTAGATGATTTCTTACTAAGTGGGAGACGAATAACAACGTGCAGGAGACAATGATCGCTGAAGCCAGGAATCGCGGTAATGGCGGAAATGTCATCCGGGTGACTTGTAAGAAGTCGAGTATGTTAACGCCTCTGGTGGGACATGCTATCACCTGCTGGAGGATGAAATCTTCTTTTACTTCAAGAAATTGTTTCGCTTCAGTGGAAAAGGTCCCTGTTGATACAGACAGCGTACTCCAGTTAATCTGGGGGTAATTAAAATCTCCGAAAAGAAAAAGCGGTGCATTCGGCAGGTTGTGTTTTATGTTTGCTAAGGATTGGGACAGTAGATCAATGAAAGCTTGCTGTTTTATCAGGTGGTTTGTAACAAATGCCAAAAACGGTTTTTATCGCATTGTTATAGACACATACCTATGAAAGTTCAAGGTTGCCGTCGTGACATATTAGGTTAGATGATAATGTCTTCGTAACAGCGATAAGAACGCCTCCTCCCCTTCGGCCTTGTCTATCGTTACGGTACAATGTGAAGTTTGTGTTAGACGGAAAAACATCGTTATCGTCTATGTCCGAGCTCAGCCACGTTTCTGTTAGCAAGATGATATCGGATTCTGTATCGCAATTATAGCTGTGTAACTGATCTCGCTTTGGTACTACGCATCGTATGTTAGTGAATGCTATGTTGAAATTCAAAAACGTAGGCAGCCTTTTGGGAGCGGAACTTGATAAGTTAGTATTCTTGAGGCATCATTTGGTCGGGACCGTGGGTGTACTTACAGAATTTTTGGTTCGCGCGTACGCATGCCGCGTTGGTGGTGTGCATTCCTCAACTTTAGAAGACGTGATGTCACAGAAAAAACACTTATTACCGATATAAAGTTTATCGAAACTGAGTTTGAATGCACATTTCTGAGTTCGGGCGAACTGTAATAGTTTAGATCTAGACGCACGCGTGGTAGCCTCGAAGTCCTCTCTGATGGCGTAGCTAGTATCTTTTAATTTTCGTCCATGAGACAGAATGTTGTCTTTAGTCTTAAAATGGGCGAATTTCACAATGATAGGCCGCTTCTTTGATTCACAAAATTTACCGATTCAGTGCGCTCGCTCAATGGAGTTGGGTTCTAATTTAATGTTTATATTATCTGCGCACAATGCCAGTATTTTATCTTCGGACTCCTTCCATGACTCACTGACACAGTGAGTGTCATCCTAAGAATATCCTAAGAATAGTAGGTTATTTCGTCGCATCCTATTACTAGTATCTATACTTGCAGTTTTTAGGGCTGCAATATCGTTGCGGATCTGAGTTGTTTGAGAATTTGAAGAATCATTGCCTGGTGTTTGTCTGGTGCATTCCAGCCGTGTTACGCGTGATTGAAGTGATGATAATATCTTGTCTTGGATTGCTTGAAATGCTCGCATTTCTACGATTTCTGCTCGAATTGCTTCTAACAGAGGGACAAAGTCGGTAGCATCAGGTGGGCCTGGATTCAACTCGACATCACCTGACAATAACAGCATAAGCTCCGAAAGCAGTTCAAAAGCAATCATGTCACTACATAAACAAATCACAACGCGCCAATTTACGTGAATGGGGCAAGATACCGCAATGAGAAAGTCGTCACTATTACGAAAATTCTTTGAGTTGCCGAGGTAACAAACCTGGAACGATACGTGGATCAGCATGGTGTGCCGAGCGGTGTCGTGCCCCACGCAGGCGCCATCCCATTCCCTGTTACGTAGTGCTTGGTGCGGTCCTGTGACAAGTGACGTAGGCGAGCGGTAGTGTTGCCAGACGGGCACTTCCGTGCGCGCCAGACGGGCACTTCCGACGCCTTCAATGCTTGCGCGTGAAAATCCACAGCATATGCATTACTCGTGCTTTGCATTACCAATTGTCACCTTTGTTGGAGAGTGCTGTCGAGGAAACTTGGGTATAACGCTCATGAAAAGTTACCACACAAAATATAGATATAAATTATGTGGTTTTACGTGCCAAAACCAGTTCGGATTATGAAGCACGGCGTAGTGGGGGACTCCGGAAATTTGGACCACCTGGGGTTCTTTAACGAGCACCTAAATCTAAGTACACGGGTGATTTCGTATTTCGCCCCCAGCGAAATGTGGCCGCTGTGGACGGGATTCGATCCCGCGACCTCGTGCTCAACAGCCCAACACCATAGCCACTAAGCAACCACGGCGGGTATGAAATAGCGATATACCACAGGGCACAAACACGGAATGCTGTCATGATGATAATGCTGCTGATTCACATAGGAGGTAGTTTGGTTATTTTGCCTTTGCGTATAGCTCATACCCACCATGGGAGATTGGCCAAGAATTGAATAGTTTAGAAAGTTTATTAGTCTTAAAAACAGCAATTAGATATTGCGATAAGAAAAAAACTAAGTAACACGAAGTTTTTAAAATTTAGCATGCAAATCGTCCTGATTCAGACAGAAATATCCCCTGTCTCTTCCTTTTCGTCTCTCTGTTCTGCGCAATGTAAGACGTTCCTAGGCATTATGAACCAACTATCCGAACAACAATTTTATTAAATTTGCGTAAAGCTTTTCAGCTGGCAGCGGGAGCAACCTCGAGGTGCACCTCTTCGTCTTCAACCTGAAATTCAGGAAATTATTTAATGAACTTAACTAGCGCTTCTATCGATGATCTATTCTCTCGTATTCAAAGTGGCCCTTTCCTGCAAAAAGAGTTGTCAACTTTAGCACTAGCATCGTCACTCATCACTCACTAGCTTACAAGATCCTTGAGCAGATAATTCAGAAGCATTTTTTATTTCCTGACATGCACAATGTTATGAAGAAGTACCCGCTTGGTTTTCGGAAAAGATTCTCCCAAGTTACTTAGCTGGTTGTGACAATACATGATTCTCTCAAAACAATAACGGTAAGCAAATTGAAGTACTCTTTATAGATGTTTCTGAGAATTCGAGAAAATTCTTCTTGTTGAATTGCTTTTCAATGTAGATGAAATGTTGTAGAATCAACAGTGGCAGCAGGGGTCTAAATGCTTAGGGCACCCCCTTAGGCTACGAGAGGTTGTTCATTCGAAACCCGCCGCTGGAAACTGCACCGCGATAAAGGTGCACAGACATGACACTAGCTTGGAGCCCGGCATTCGTTCTCAGGTGTGTGTCCTGCTTTTGACTTGTAGTGCATCGAAAAGTCATAGGCCTGCGCGGCACACGCAGCACTGTCACAGCGCAAGCTGCAGAAGCGACTCCAGAGAAGCTCCACTTTCTGCAGCACACACTAGAGTGTGGTCACGGCGAAGGGCGTTTGCGTCGTTTTCACGATAACGAACTGTCCGCCTGGCGTCGCCGGCAAGCTGCGGCTTGGGCTGCTCTCTGCACAGCGATCTGCTGAGCCGGACGCAGCCTGGTTGCAGCCGCACGCGTAGCTCTACGATTCGCTTCTTCAGCAGCGGTTCGTACCTTGCGAGGAGGCACCATAACGTGTACTGCAGAGTAAACACAGGTATCTAGACCACGTGGCACCCATGTCACATACGCTGCTGCTGCTGATTATGATGATCTATTGGCATGCTCCTTGAAACGGGGAGGTAAGAAATAGTCACCTGTCCCGCTTGATTTATTCAGGTATATCTGCTGTACATGTTTTTCATGTTAGAATTTTGTATACATCTCCTTAATATTTTTTCTTCCTCAAAACTTCTCTATGTGTCTTATGCAACTGCTACATCGCGTTCCACGTGGTGAAACAATATGGAAATGCAATGCGAAGTGTGCACGTATCGACGCTACGATGCGCACATCTCACATCCCGTGTTGAGTTACTGTATATGGCTCCCACATGGGAGTCAGAGTTGAGCAATGGTCCGCCATCTTGCAATCCACATCTATGCAGCGAAGCTACCTCTCGTTCCCGCAGGGCTGCGTTCAAGAGCGAACGCGGAGCCGTAGATGAAAGACGCGACCCGCGAACGGCCACGACCAATGAGAGCTACGCTTCAATGACGTGCGCGCGGGAAACTGGCGTCATGAGGACACACCCGAACGCTCGATGCCTACTCGTATATCGTATCGGCCGGACCACTAGTTAAGTACTATCGTCTGCTTGCGTCAGCTATCGCGCGCTCGTGTTTGGTTTCGTTCAGGCTTGTTTCGATTGCCATGGTTTGCCCCGCCCCAGTCAATATATCGCGAAACGGAAACACGTATAGACCTGCACGCAATAAATGCACTGCCATAAAATGCAGCGCTGCTGTGAATTTAAAGCAATACAGTCGTAGACGCGAAATACACGCTAGCAGGTCACACATATCGCTTGCATTATTTTACGAGTTTTACCAGAACCTTTAAAATATACAACCAAATGGCATACTCGAGCAAGCAGAAGTAAATTTCGCGATTCTTCTGGCGTTAGCTTACCTAGCGTATTCTGGACATTTTAGGGAGCTGGCTTGTCGCGTCCCATTCGCAAAAGCCATTGCAGTCGGCGTTCGATGGCTGACCATGCGCACGGTACGTAAAAAAAAAAAAAAAAAAAAAAAAAAAAAAAAAAAAAAAAATTCCACTCTCATTGCGATACCAGTAGTAGGGTGCACTGCAACCTGTCATACTGGTAACGCAACTAACAGGCACAGAACAGGAAGACGTTACAGGATTCGCACAGACAAATAATGCGCCCGCGCAAAAGCTGCCGCGTCTGTCAGACAAAAGCAAGTGCGCCACGCAGATGGCGATTACTAGAGACCGGATTTTAGCAAATGCTTTTTTATTGCGATGCCCTTGCCGTCGGCGTCGCCGTCGCCGTCGCCGTCGCCGTGAGGTCCTTGCGCTTTGGAGATGAATCCGCCGCGCGCCGAACGCTATGTGCGAGTGAAAGGGCGAGGGGCGCGTCTTTCACGGGAGTGAACGCACGGCGGAGAACAAACGCGCGTTTGCGCCGTGCTCGCTTAAGGGCTGCAGAAGTAGGCGTCTCTTTCTCCTTTACAATCACCATATATGAGCAAACGCGCCTTCTTCGGACGCGCGAGAGGCCGTGGGGGAGGGGGAGGGAAGGGAGGCGACGTTTAGCTGCGGCACCAAGTGCCTATTTATATCAGAGGCTCCAGCAACAGTCACCAACGCCGCACGCTTTTATAGCGGCAAAACGCCGATGGCGTCGACAACAGTTCTGCGTGTTTGTTGTACCAAAGCCGCTCACCTTACTTCGTATGACATTGCTGTTTGCTATCGCATTCATTGCTTTCGCCCTTAGGGCGAACACTGTGACATTTTATTGCGATAGCAATTATAATGGACACTCAAAGCAGATTTCTGCCGTCGGCGTCGCCGTCGCCGTCGCCGTGAGGTTCCGTATGACGTCATTTGGAGATGAAATCGTCGCCGCGCGCCGAACGCTGTATGTGCGAGTGAAAGGGCGCGAGGGGGCGCGTCTTTCACGGGGAGTGATAACGCACGGCGGAGATACAAACGCCGCGGTCTGCGCCGTGCTCGCTTAAGGGGCTGCAGAAGTAGGCGTCTCTTTTCTCCTTTACAATCACCTAGATAGTAGAGCAAACGCGCCTTCTTCGGACGCGCGAGAGGCCGTGGGGGAGGGGAGGGAAGGGAGGCGACGTTTAGCTGCGGCACCAAGTGCCTATTTATATCAGAGGCTCCAGCAACAGTCACCAACGCCGCACGCATTTTGAGCTAACGCGGGCAAAACGCCGATGGCCTCTTTTTGTTCCTTGCGCTCCTATCGCCTAACTTTGATTATATGAGCATGAATTAGAGGTTAAGGAGGGCTTTATAGTGTTTTTATAGTGCCTATAAATGCCTATTTTGGCGTTTGTGCCTAAATGCCATAAATGCCTATAAATGCCTATTTTCAATATCGGCGCCTATATGAACAATATTTAGCCTCAAGTTTCACTTTCGAGTGCAGTTAGAGACCGTTATTCGTGTTACCGGGCAACGTCGACTGTTCGGAACACTATGGGGTTCAACCTAGTCGTCTAGTTGCAACCAACTTTCGGAAACAACCGCTAGCAGCAGTGAAATAGGACGCGCCGCGGTTGGCGAATGCGAAAACCGCAGAGAGCCGTCAGGGGAAAGGAGAGTAAAGAGCAAAAGAAAAAAAAAATGTGATGTGCACGCGGCTTTTGTTTTGTTTGTAATTTACTTTTTAAGGTGTTCACTGCCGTCGAGCGTTCCTTCTCAGCGTACAAGTTCTTTCTCAGTGACAAGAGGAAGAATTTTGAATCCAAAAATCTGGAGATGGTGGTAGTTTGCTATTGTTTCCACAATCTTCATAGTGATTCTTAAGGCCAACTTATATCTCCGACGTTTTCGGCGCGTGATGAGCGCCGGCTGAAGTCGGATACGCCAGGTTGGCGACGCTGCGCCGGGCGCAAAACCGACCCCCCTATAGACCTTTTCACAAACCGACGTTTGAGCAGCGCCATTGGCCGACACGAGCGACGTCTAGCGTCGCCGCCATTTTGGACTGTGCGCCTTGCGAGAGCAGGCCGGCCGCACTTCGGTTGTGTGATCTTCGCCGCGCATTATTTCGATTGTTTTCTTCCGCTTCGCTTGTCTTGTGCCGCTTGACTTGTTACATGTTTCACGTGCTCGCGTGAGCGCTCAGTGTAGTGTGCCATGGCAACAGCAAGCCCAGCCAGTGGATGTGGTGTTTCTTCGTCGGTAGCGGCGGCAGCCGCGTCTGCTTCGTCGAGACCTGGCGTGCTAATCAGCGGTATATTTCATTGTTATTGCTGGGCACATGTGACCGTATCGTCGATTGAATCTGATCACCATTACGTTTCGCGATTGAGGGTTGCCTCATTTAGCGAAAGCAGGCGCGTACGTAGCTGTCGGGCAATGCTTATAGAACCAGGCGCCGGCGGCCCGACGACGCGTGTCAGTGGTTGGTAGATATGCGGTGGTTACTCCATACGCTTCCGACGCAACTGAACAGCTCAATCATGCAAAATTTATTGGATCTGGTGCGGTGCAGGGTGCTTATAACCAAATGTCAAAGCATAAAGCGTGGCGATCGAGCAGCGCGGTACCTGCAGCGAACCGACGCGCGGCAGTGATCACAGATGCCAGCGCGACTGATACAGCCCAGGTGCTAGATTTTTTTTTAGTATTTATTTATTTATACATACTGTCAATCCCAATAGGGATTATAACAGGACTTGTTATAAAGATATATTTGTTTACCTATTTTTTACGTTTGTTTACCTGGAATGGCTTTTCTTTCGAATGTCTGAATTTGGAACAAGCTTCGCTCACGGTGAACCTTAACGTAGATCGTGCGCGAAGTTTGTATTGAAGATATCGCGTACGGCAAGAATTGTTCGTGTGCGCTATCTCTGAAGCGAAATAAGCCAATAATATTGCAGCGTTAGGGCCATCTCTGCTCTTTCTCTTGTTTCCCTTACACCGTCTCACTGTGCTATGTTCATAATAAAGTAATGTCGAGTCTTAACAATTGTCGAATAAATACATATGCATATGACTGTAAACCACTACTGACCGTGAGTGAAAAGCGCTTAGTGGTCAGCGAAGCAGTCTCTGCACGCACGTAAGTATTTCACTTGATCGACTGTGCGAATTTATTTTTTCGTTACTGTTATTCTTGCAAGCATGATGCTATTGTCCGCGTACCCATGCGAATACCGTTTTTTTTTACGTTCTTACTTGCGCGGGCTCATTTAGCGCGTTTCTACGCCACGCACAGTTAGCGCATTACGGTTCCCGAACTCTAACACTGGCGCTAGGCCGCACTGATGAGGTTGACACGTTCGTTTTTGCATTCTCTTGCTGCCCAAGCACATAGACAACGCTCAAAGATGGGTGAGCTCGATGCAGCACCACACTGTTGAAGTTAATTACCTTTATGGGCAGGGCCGCGCAGGGTGCGTGTGAACGCAGAGACAATGTTTTGGTGGACACAGGGTCTGCATACATCTTCCATAGGACACGATTTTTCCAGATCGTTGCGAAGTGTATTTACCGACTAGTTCTCTCGCAGAGTGCTCCAATTTGTCTTATACCGGTGTCACACGGCCACTTTTGATAGCGATCGAGACCGATCTGGATCGGAATGTTCGACCGCGATTGGCTCCCTTCCGCAGATTGAGCAAAGAAGCCAATCGCGACCAAGAAATTCGACCCATATCGGGCTCGATCACGATCAAAAGTGCGCCGTGTGACCCCCGTATTAGGCACTGGAATGAAGTCGTGTTTGAAAGAATAACAAATGTAGCCTCTGCCACTACATACGAGAAAATATTGCATCGAAGAGCTGACAATTCTCGCAACCTGTTGGGAAATGTGCCGAAAAGAGTTTACCAAAATGCGTTATTTTACTGATGTGTGCATTGGTTCACATTAGACTGAAATGCCAAGTCCTCAGGTGATGCAGGAAACCGGCGAAGCGTGAACATACCACATCGCGGCAGTGGTCTCGCGGAGTGCTGTGTTGTGGACACACTTAGTCCCCAAAATCGTTATTTTCCGCTGGTTGTTTGTGCACCCATAAACTGCACAGTGCTGGCCTGTAGCCTTTTGATGAGTATATATGCCATTATTTACGAGCGTAAGTCATTCGTGACAAAATAAACGGGAACATCGAAGGAAAGCTACCACTCCGCAATGCAAGCGCAAGGCAAGCTCACAATCCAGACCGAACAGGCGACACTGACACATACTCTCCACGCCCAACCGTCGGGAGCGCCCTCGTGAAAACGTCTATACTCGGACGCAGTCTGGCGGGCGCAGCGACGCGCGACTGGCGAAGCGCATGCACAGAATGCGCAGCGTACCGCACGGCCGCCCTGCCGTCAAACTCGCGAAGCAAATCCCATAGCTGCTCGCTCTTTTCTCCCCTGCTCCTCCTAGCTCACTGCACGGAGATTTCGCGCCTTTTCGTTGACCGCGACTGCAGGCGTTTCCCAGTTTGAGCACTTCGTGTTAGGTACCCAGCGCGAAGGAAATCACCCAGCGCGTACCCAGCGCGAAGAATATAATCATCGCCGTGCTGCTGCAGCGCTTGCGGCCGGCAAGAGGTCCAGGTCACTGCACATAATGCAGAGTATTTGACAACTCCGTGGTACGGCGAGTACCATCACCTCGTCAGAGCTTCCGACACATGATCCGGAATACCATTTCAAGTATTTCAGGTAAATGGAACGTATATACATATAACGCGTGCTGCTTTTCCGTTGTTTTGCAAGTACCCTTCGGACTGCTGTTGCTCGTGCTGAAGTGTTGTCATGCAGAATTCCCGTTTGTTTATTGAACGCAGGATGACGAAGGCTTCATTCGATAAGCTATTGGGCCTCGTCTACGAGAGAATCCTGCATCCACCAACGCATAGGAGGCCCATCTCTCCAGCAGAAAGACTTGCAGTTACACTGAGGTAAAATGCTCGTATTTGTCCAGAAATCAGCAAGTGCGACTGCGTGCATGCGTACCGTGTTTGCACGTTCATTCCGCCACATCATCTGCTTCAAAGCGCACCTCGCGTGATTTCGGAAGCAATGTATAAATGCATATCGCGCGCGTTTTTTTTTTTTTTTTTTCGTGGTTTTCCATGTGTCTTCATCAACCACAACCGCAATGCTCATGAACTGCGAGGAGAGCCGACCTTTCGACAATCACGGGGAAAGCACGCGGGCCATTGGAAAGGGAAAAAAGGAAGGAACTTTTTACGAAAAGTTTTTGCTGCCTAAAGAGATGAATATGGTGTTCATCAATATTCTAGTTCTCTGCTGCTCCCTAGGGCCTTGTTCTTAGTCCTGATTGTGAAACACGATGCATGTATTTTTCACCCTATTACTAATGTTGCAGCAATAAAGTTCATTGTGATAAGCATTTGAACATTAATATGAATCACTTGTTCTGTTAACATATTTTTGTAGATTCCTGGCTACTGGAGGATCGATGCAAGACATCGCAATCAGCTATAGAATTCATGCTTCCACCGTGGCAGGGATCCTAAAGGAGACTCTTCCAGCAATCTGGGATTGCCTGAAGCCTGTTGTTCTGGGGTGCCCAAGTGAGAGAGAGTGGGAAAAAATAAGAGAAGATTATGAAGACAAGTGGAATTTCCCAAATACGATAGGAAGTATTGACGGCAAACACTTCGCTATCAAATGCCCAGACAACAGTGGGTCAGACTGTTTCAATTATAAGGGGTACCACTCATTACTAATGCTTGCTGTTGTAGATGCGAATTATCGCTTTATTATGGTCGACATAGGAGCCCAAGGTCGGCTTTCAGACGGCTCGTTCTTCGGAAAGAGCAACCTCAAGAGAGCCATAGAAGAGAGAACCCTGGGACTCCCTTCAGGAGTTTCTAGGTGGCCGGTTTGTTTGGTTGGGGATGCAGCATTCCCTTTGCAAACTTATTTGATGCGCCCTTACCCTGGGAGAAAGTTAGAAGAAAGAAAAAAGGTTTTCAATTATCGCCTCTCAAGAGCCCGAAGATGCGTTGAAAATGCCTTTGGCATCTTAGTTTCGAGATGGCGAGTGTTTTTGGGTACAGTGGAGGGTGAGCCAGAGCTCCTAACCTCTATGATAAAAGCAGCGGTGGTCCTTCACAATTTCCTGATGGCTGACAATGCATACTGTCCTGATAATTATGGGGACAGGCCATGTGAGGAGACTGTGCAGGATGGAGAGTGGCGGCGCATGGTTGCCCAAATTGGTTGCAGTGCACCACCATCAAACCAGCGGCCTACCTCAGCTGCCATGGCGATGAGGGATGAAATTGCAGACTACTTCATTTCTGCTGAAGGCTCATTGCCATGGCAGCTAAGTGTTGTCAGGAGGAGCTGATACCATTACATGTGGCATTTCATATTTTATTGAAATAAGATTACATATCACAGTACAGGTATTTGTTCGTACTCTCTTATCACAAAACAATCTTCAGCTTATTTTTGATTGGTGCAACACTTGGTTAATGACCCTAAATTCATCTAAATGTAAAGTCATCTCTTTTACTCGCAAACACTCCATCTCTACGTTCTCCTTATCACATAAATTACATGATTTCCCCAGCCACTTCATACAAGTACTTGGGAATTATTTCGTGCCAAACCTTTCCTGGAACCATCACATTACTACCATATGTGCTAATGCCTCAAGGTCACTGGGGTACTTACGTCGAACCCTGCGCAAATCACCCTCCCACATCCGTAAGCTAGCTTTCCAAACATTTATTCGCCTGCAGCTCGAATTCACCTCTCCAATCTGGTCACCTTACCATAAGAACCGACCAGCTTATTATAATCTGTCCAAAATAGGGCCGCAAGGTTTGTCTCATAACTATACATACAATTCTAGTATTTCGCAAATAAAACTGGATATTTTACTCTCACCCCTCAGTATCCGCCGTGACTTCGCTCTCTTAACTCTGCTTCATAAGTACGTTCATGCGGATAGGAAATCTTCCTTGCGGCTTGAGTTTGCACCATGCACATCACGCAGGCTACATAATCACCTCATCTTCACTCGGATATACGGGAACACTCACGCATTCAATTGGTCAGCCCTTTCCCGTGCCATTCGATTATGGAATGCCCTTCCTGATTCCATAGTCTCCGAAAAAAATCCTGACAAATTTCGCCAGCTGCTCATCTTGCATTTCATTGCGCAATCTTGAAAAAAATAATACGTGTCCCTTTCTTCTTATGTTTCCTCGTGATATGCCTTGTTAGCTTTTTTGTTTATGGTATCACTTTGCTCTTTTTCTTGTATTACTATGTTTCTTTTTTTTTCTCTGATTAGAACGTCACCAGTGCAATATATTTTTATGCAATACTGATGCAACCCTTCCGTTTATGGGTCCATTGTTATTTTTTGTTGTAGTTGCTATTTTTGTATTCTTATGTATACGACATTGAATTGCCTGTTCTTATGTGAACTGTACCTTTTGTTATATTTGTGTAATCATCCAGCGTACGCAGGAAATTATTCATTATTATGCCAGTCAATCGTGCATGTATATTATGTACCAATTATGCATGCTGTTTTCCTTTTTTGTGATGCCCCCCTTACAGGCCTCTCACGAGGCCTTACAGACCTTACAGACCTTACACGAGACCTTACAGGCCTCTCACGAGGCCTGTAAGGACTTTTTAAATAAAATACAAAGAAAACATGTGGAATTTCATATTTTATTGAAATGAGATTGCATATCACAGTACAGGTATTTGGTCGTACCCTCTTATCACAAGCTTCGGCATGAAAAAGGGACCGAACATAAACAACTAACCCTGTCATACCCAGGCATTCAAAACATCAGGTGAAAGTTATGTACTTAAGGATTGTCACTTTGATGTCTCAAATATAAAACCAGTGCAATGTGCTTTTAACAGGAGGTCCCCCTGACAGGTCAACTTTGGGCCGTCCTGTGTGATTTATTACCAATATGTTTGCAAGTGCAATTGAATAAACAATAAGCTGTTGTTTGACTATATAAGACACAAGTGTGCTGTAATCAATGCTTGAACCACGAGGATCAAGACCGTCATTATTCAACACCTGCATGCCATTTTCACATGAAGTGTACAATGCAGCATCCTTTGAGAAGGTTGCTGAAGTACAGTTACAGCGTGTATATACATACAAAACATCCTAAAGAAAAAATGGAATATACTGAAACACTTGGACTGAAACACATGAAAAAGCGAGAGCAGTTACTTTCACTGAACAATTCATGGCAAGCCTTGTTTCTGTAAAACAGTGATAAGCAATTGGACAAGTTCAAGAACAAATGCGAGAACACTGAGCAAATTTTTTTCGGGTGTTGTGAATGCGTGTTCTTTTCTAATGCCTGTTGACAGTGTGCTTTCTCTTTTTATGTTACTTGTGGATATTGCATTGCAAGGATCTCAATAAATATGACATAATAGCAGTAAAAACTCTAAAATATGTGGGAAAAAGACCTGAGAATAAGCCAGTCATCATCACAATGGAACTAAACATTGTACACTTACGCTGTGCACTGCTGTCGGAACAATGCAACTGTACCGTTACCAGTGCATTAGACAAATATTGCACTTTTTGCACGCGTAGGTCAAAATACCATAAATTCAATGCTCAAAATGTTAGAGGCCCATGTACCGTGCGATGTCAGTGCACGTTAAAGAACCCGAGGTGGTCGAAATTATCCCGAAAACCCTGCACTACGGCGTTCCTCATTGCCAGGGTCGCATCCGGGACATTAAACATCATAAACCAAAGCAAATGTGTGTTTGTCAAAATTGCATTCAGTATTAGAGCATTAACATTTGTACTATTTTATCACAGCGTTAAGTATCACATCACACCCTGCATCACAGCGTATCACACCTCAAACACTCAAGTAAAAAGACCTGACAATAAGCCATTCATCATCAGAGTGTAACTAAACATTGTACACTTTCGCTGTGCACTGCTGTCGGAACAATGCAACTGTACCGTTACCAGTGCATTAGACAAATATTGCACTTTTTGCACGTGTAGGTCAAAATACCATAAATTCAATGCTCAAAATGTTAGAGGCCCATGTACTGTGCGATGTCAGTGCACGCTAAAGAACCCGAGGTGGTCGAAATTATCTTGAACCCTGCACTATGGCGTTCCTCATTGCCCGAGTCGCATCGGGACATTAGACATCATAAACCAAAGCAAATGTGTACTTTGCGAAAATTGCATTCAGTACTAGAGCATTAGTATTTGTACTATTTTATCACAGCATTAAGTAGCATATCACACGCTGCATCACAGCTTATCACACATCAAGCACTCAAGTATTCATGCAGTCTCGTGAGAATAAATGAAATAAATAGAGAATTCAGGATTATCTCTATTGATAAGCCAGGTAGGAAACACTAGCAGTAAGAAAGAAACAAAAATGTTAAATCAATACCATAAACAAGAGCTAAATGCACACCTCTTAAATACGTGCCTCGATACCTAATGTAAAAAATACAGCAATAAATGACACATTGACACTGAGGTTAACCTACTCATGACAAAATCTAGCACTCGAAGCACAGGGACAAAACGAAGAGGACACCTCTTCATTCCACCTCTTTGTTCTGTCATTGTTCTCCTCATGAGCAGCCAATTCGCTGGAACAATCAATCTCCCTCATCAATCTATCTCCTCCTCCAGTTCTGCAATGATCTGCATAATGCGAGACTTTCCTTTTGATGCCACTTTACGTGGCATTCTATCTAAACTCATGCCTATCGACAAACCAAATGCCTCATTTTCCGTCATTTGTCTATCCAGTTTGCCCAAAAGTTGGTCCTCAAAGCTGTCTGTTTTTTTCTTGTTTTTTCTTTGCTGTGGTGCCTGACGTCTCTCGGTCACCAACGTTGGTGTTGCCACCGGTGTCGGCGTTGCTGGTGATGGCAGGTCTTCAATTAAAGTATCAGAACTTTCATTTGCTGAAGGTGATGATGATGTACTCTGCATCCCTGAGAAAATGCTTTCGGCGGTCTCTTCAAGATCACCACCAGAGCGAGGGAATTCCAGGCTGCATGTTGTTCTGGAGAGAAAAAAGGCTGACATTGTTCAAGGAAACAAAGGCACGCGTTTGAAAGGCCGAAAAAAAATTATTTGTACCGATTTCGTTTGGCTGCATCGCATGCTGAACGCTTCGTCGAAGGAATTATATCTATCGTATATAGAAAATATCACTACAGACACTGCAGAAAAAAAGAAGTTCGAAAACTCGCTCGCACAATCGTAGATGCCCCACCCCGAACGATTACGTTAACCCCACTGAGACCGGCAATTTCTATCCAAATAATTGTTAATAATGATATCACTACAGGGGGGGGCACTTCAGAAAAAAAGCAGTGCGGAAACTCGCGTGCACAATCGTAGATGCCGCACCGCGAACAATTAAGTTAACCCCAATGAGACAGCCAATTCTATCAAAATAATGTTTATCGCCCGAGTGTGAAAATGCATTACTCACTTTCTCGGACGGCCGCACTCTTTGTAGAAGGCCATCGACTCGGCGAATTCCCACGCCCGCCTCGACACATACCCACTGCCGCTCCTTTGTGCAGATTCAATAGCTTTGAGTTCGCGGGTGTAGCGATCTCTTAATCGCTTCCAAAGCTTGTGGCACTCTTCAACTGAAACAGGAAAAGCAATACAAAACCATAAATGGCGAGTGCGTATTAGGTCCGCAGAAGTATCCACACGCGTATGTAGTAGCATTGACGCACCTGTCGAGAGGCCGGAGTCCAATCGGATCCGTTCCCAAGCGTTGAGCTTACGACCCGAGTCGCGGTAGTCGAGCCGTTTCGTGTCGTAAACGCAGGGATGCTGCTGAACAGCGTCCAAAAACCTCTCGATGAGAGAACCAGAGAGGTCCGCCATGCTCTCCTGTGAAGCGGCCATCTTGTTCTGGTGGAGAGTAGCGACGACGAGAGAGGGCGCTAGTGCGGACGAGTTCGGCGCGGTCGGCGCGAAATGCAGACGGCTGCATTCGGCGCCGGACGACGTTCGAGCGCGCTGGGAGCGGCCGGTCACGTCGGCGGTAGAAGACGCCGGAGTGTAGAGGGTGTGCTTTGGCCGACGTGACGTAGCCGTGCCGCGCGCGCGCGCGCTACGTTGGAGTATATTGTAGCCTTAAGCGATGACCAAGCTGGGTGAGAGATGGTCTATGCGGTTGTCAACCAAAAACGAAATACCGCAAAATGCGAAGTGCGGCCACGATTTCAGCATGTTTACAGCGTGGCGTGAAATGGACGCAGCTACGCCGGGCCACGCAACCCGAATATGTCATCGTAAACACATTCCACATAGTTAGTCTTATAACGTGGCACATATTTCGCTTCTATATTCCCGGCAGCGTCGGCCGCATTCCGATGTAGTGTGAAATAATCAAAGCTTGTCTATTGTGGTTTAGTTACACGCTAAAGAACCGCATATTCAATGATAAGAAATGAACGCCTAAGAGGTATAGTACCCTTCAAAAGTACTTCTCCTGGCTCAATATTTGGAATTGTCATGGCTGGTACCAGCGTTAAGCTACTTGTTTTGCTTCGAAAAAAATCACTCTTTCGATATCAAAGGATCTCTTTCAATGTTTATGCTTTCGGGTGTTTAATCAGTATGCGCAAATATAGAGTAACATTTTTATCTTTTGAAGCGGTATGAGCCTTCGGATAGAAGATGAAGCACAGGAACCTGGGTAGAGGAAAAGAGGAGAATGAAGTTAGAATAAAGGTAGACAAGATGGTAGTCAGTTCCACAGCCATGCTTTACGTCTATTGTGTCCTATAAGTAAGAACGCTACATCTTTTAATATTTTCCGCTGTGAGAGCACACCTTCTCACTTCTTCTACCGAGCGTCCATGTTCTTGCTTGTTACCTTCCTTTTTTTATTAATAAAAGAATTGTTGACAGTCTGTACCAATAGCCGGAGTCCTGAATAAATTTTGGCTAAGCAAACCGCCTAAATTTAAATAAACCTTGTGCGGATATAAAAACTGTCTTTCTAAATTAACACTTTGATGGGAAAACGCACGAAAAACGCTTTAAAATAATTTAAAGATTGTGAAATGTGACGCTCCATTTCCAGTGAATTTACGTGTTTTGAACATTTCAGTGGCACGGTTAAAGCCATCGCCTCGAATTACACTTTTGTAGAAGCTACACCTTCAAGTTCTCTAAGTTTACTGGCGTATTTTAAACTGGCAATTGCCCTACGGCGCACGAGGTCGTCCGCGGACTTTGATTCGACGCTGTGCCGAAAGTTGTTCTCGGGGCATTTCAGCTTCCCGTTCAGCCAGACATTTGTACTTAATGCTGAAGTTCTAACTATACCTGAACTGTACACACAAACAACAACGAACGCTTGTTCCTGTTTTTTCGCATCTGTTTTATGTTTTTATTTTCCGCACAAACTGCTATGTTAGTCACGAAAATCTAGAAAAAACACAATTATTATATGGTTATGCGATGACGAGCGCAGGCTAACGTGATGAAGTTACTCTAACTCTAACGAGCACGCAAACTTCAACGAGCGCCTGTTCGTGTTTGTGTCGGTTTTTCAGCCTGCACTCACTGAACAGCCAGCAATTATCTGCATGGTTCTGCGCCAGTAAATGCATGCTGATGCTCTAACGATGCCCGAAGTGTATACACAGAGACTAACGAGTGCTTTTTCGTGTTTGTCAGTTCGTTCTGTGTTTTAGCACCGGAGCTGTTTAAGCCGGCCGTATGTCCGTGGCGCGTTAACAGAAAACGTGGGCCGATCCTCGTGGTAGTGCAGAAAGGGTCCAAGTGCAATGGCACATACCCCTGTGAACTAGCAAAGCTGAGCCTGGCAAACTCTAGCTAAGCATGGTTGGGACTACTTAAGCTTAGACAGTCATCGATAACTAATCAATAGCTAATCGATAATTGATCAATAATCAATAAATTCTGCAAAATGCTGGGGATGACTTTGTAGTGCTTAGCCAAGGCCAAATACGTGGCCAATACCTTGCGATAGCCAATCAATAGTCAATGAATAGCTAATCTATAATCGATCAATAATCAATCAACGATCAATTCCGGAAATTGCCGGGGATGACTTGGTAGTGCTTAGCCTAGCCCAAAAGCCACGACTAGCTAGGTGTCCATCAGCTCCGCTGTTTCTTCAGCATTGCGCCTCCAGTGCAAGCAGCGGAAATTTTTTATTAATCGTGCGCGCGATCTGCTGTATTAGCCTGCAGTCACGCAAGAAACAGTGACTATTTTCATGGTTATGCGACGGCAAGCTTGCCTAAATTTCCACGTTCGCCCTATAACGGTCATACTCCAATTTTATGCTCTTTTTGCTTACGGTGAACTCTACTACTTGAATTCTTTGCTCATTAAGGGACATTTTCCTCCAGTGAGCTTGCTAAAGCTGCCAAGCTTTAATGTCCTTAAGAAAACAACACACCAGTCGACACTTGAAAAGCACTATAGAGTTATTAATCTTGCAATTTCTCGACTGCGCGAACCACTATAGGTGTATTGGAAAGTATATCAACTTTTTTATGCAGAATATTTTGCTCGTGCTATGAAGTAGCATTAACTATTTATATTATTTTTGTAGTTGCTTGTGAAAAAATCGGGGGCCGATATTCAAAGCGCTATTTGTTTTGAATATCAGCCACTGGCTGCCGCCTTTGATAATAATGTGTCCAACATAAGGATTGGCTGAAAAATTTTCTTACGAACAATCCTATAGCACAAGACGTTTTTGTGAATACGGGTCCAGCTTTTTTTTACGAGTCTGTATACTTGTATTATGTATACATAGAGGCTGCCATCTCCCTTAGCTATCTTCACCTAAGCTCATGACGTACGAAGGACATTGGCTAATACACAAAAATTTGATTTTCTACTCTAAACGAACTCCTCACTTACAAACAAGAATTTTATTCCTGCGCAGTTTGTTACCGCATATTAGTCAACGTATGCATGCATATATAGCAAAAATAAAGCAACAACATATCATCTTACATAAGCCTCGGCATACTTAATAAGGCTAGCGGCGCATTAGCTCTCCGCGCACATTTCGAAAATTGCCGTAGTGATCGTCATTCACTCTCCTCAAACAAGTCCGCCCTGCTATGTTAAGACACCTCGTTAGGCGATTCAGTCTAACACCTTTTCCGTGTTGTCTGTTTTCAGGCTCTTTGTAATCTCCTTCATTTCGCTTACTGTCTTGGGTACATTCGTGATGATTTGCATCACAACACTGGCGTTGGCACACCCAATATCACTGTTCCTATTTTTTTTTTTCGCCTCCATATATCTCTACAGAGCCTTCGCTCCGCTGTCTGCGAATAAAACTTCACAAGGCCTAGCAACCGCCTCTATCGCTCCGATACAAACAAATAAAAATAAATAAAATGAAAAGAAAAGGCTTTGGAGGCAGCGGCAGGCCGGTATCATGGTCCATTATTTTATTCGGCAAGGGTGAACGATGACATTCTTTTTCATGTTCTTCTGTGTCTGATGTTGCATAGCGGACCAGCAACTTTACCCTTTCTCTATAATACAATGCTACGCATTAAGTGGCTAGCAGATCGATACATAACTTTATACGCTCATGTTAGCCTGCGCAGTAGTTCCGCCAGACATATACTAGCACGTATCGTTTCCATAATGCACTTGCGCACCCACACTACTTTTGTTTCCTTACGCGTTCTCAATAAGCAGGGCCTCGCTTTCATGAAGAAAGATGAAGTTCATTCCTTTCCATTTCGTAGCTTCTAACCATTACGCGCCCATTTTATGGCAGTCTTGTTCTACTTTCGGTAACGCTCATCGATCAGCATAAATGTTCAGGAGAAAGCACGAGATTGAATCGGTTGGAAGAATTGCACTACTAGTTTCTGGCGATTTCTTCTTAAGAAAATGATGGCTATAAACTTGATGGCAATCATGCGTGCAAAATACGTTGAAAAAAGTGGATGCAAAAGTGATCCTGCGTGTGTTCCGTACAAAGGACGACGGAAACGCCGTTTGTTGTCATGATCAGAAAGAGCGCAGGCTTGTTGGGAGACGCCGGTATTGAATCATACCGAACATGCTGCAAAAGTTGAGCCGTATTGGAGAAGCGGAAGCAAGAGAGAGTGCTAGAGGGCTCAGGAATCACACAGGCGTTCAGCAGTTAGCAGAATCCAGGGCGTCGTCGCCGCAAGCACCACGGTTCCGTGGCCGCTACCACAGTCAAGTTGGCAGTGCCGGAGGGTATACTGCAAATCTAATTGCCACCACCATCATCACCACCGCAATCGCCGTCGCTATGACTGACGTCTCGCGAACATAGCTGGTAAGCGTCTTGGAGAGATCAATCACTTATCCTCGACCATCGAGCGATCGAAAGGCCAGCATCAACAGCTTGCTCGCTCAATCACCCCACCATGAAACGTGTCGATGAATGCCAAAACTAAAAAAGACAATTATTATTGCTACTACGCAGAGGAGAACCATAAAAAGGAAGTGGCTGTCGGAGAGAGAAATGAAAGAAGAGTAGCACGAAGCGAAGTAGGAAGCCAAGAAAAGAAGCAGAGACGGAAGCAGTGAAGAAGCAAACAAAGCTCGGAGACTCTCAGGATTCCGGAAGTCGAACGAAAGGGTCGACCCAAAGACAACATTGAGTGATCGATGATGGATATTGCTGGAGAGACATACCCCGTCGGCCCTCACGTAAGCGCCAGTCTGTGGCATATGCGGTATTTGAAATCTTTCGTCATGAACTCGTCGCGGCTTGGGCATTTGCCACGTCATGGGCTTGGAAGAAAGCACTATAACGATGATGCTGCAGTACCACTTGAAGAGGGGCAATTTTTTTCAAGCTGATCAGGAAAAAGTCGGTGACCACTTAATGTAAAGCGTGCCGAAATAACTTCCGTCAATTGCTTCCTACACGCGAGGTCGGGGAGCCGCTTTGTTTGACCCTAGGCTGTGTTGTGGGAGACAGACATATTCGTGGTTTATAGTCGGAACCAACAGTATAAAGAGCACGGCGTCAGCAAAATGTTTACATTTTATCTAGCACCACCGTGCAACTCGCAATTATCTTAATGCATTACATTGGTCGAACATGCGCACGTAGGCTGCATACCACTTAATTTCAGCGTGCTTGACTATATTGTGAAAACAAAAACTTGGTTAGCGGCATAGAGGTCTCCACACTTTTGGTCGCGACGCTAGTTTAGCTTGGCGCGTTTTTGCCGAGGAGCCACTGATATGGTAATGGTGGGGGATATGACCATACGGGCGTCACATACTCGTAGCACATGAATTAAGAGAAAGCAAACGGCCAATAGCCCTATGCCGGTTGGAGGCCAATCTCTATGGTATTCAATGCCGCTGGGTATTCTGCCAGACTAGGTTACCAACAATATCTGCGTGAACGTCCAAGAAGGTAGGCGGAGGAATAGCTGTCGCCACAATCAATGGAGCAATGCACGTGTCATGGAAGGTTCGTTAATAATGGGTTCGACTGCCACCGCCAACAAAGTTGTCCTTGTTGCCACTTACATTTTCATTTTTTTATTGCGAACATGAAGAGTATGGTAAATTTACCCATGATCTTTACTTATTTACACAGTTATATTTCCCTGCGCTTTTCCTGGCTTCCTATTCTGTTGGATTCTAATAGTTGTCCGTAAGTACCGACTCCTCGGTTATCCCTGTTTATGGCTCAAGGAACACAATAGTGCGATAAAAATGGCCACGTAGATTATATTACAGTTTGCACATACACCACGAGTATGTTTAAACGACGCACTGTTGCATGTGCCACTAATGCAAATAATCTTTTATTCTGGCAATGCTGTTTGCCTTTCACGGTTATCGGGTAGCACATATATAAAATTTAGGGTTTTTATTTGTGCGGAACGGTGGTACAGTTACAATTTTGAGGGCGCTGACAGCATCACTCACACATGGGGTCAATATTATACCTCATGTGCTTGCCGTTTTGATATTTTTTTTTTGTCTTTTAAGGGCAAATTGCTTAATACCAGCATTTAATGTATAACTCTCTTTTAAGCAGTCATCCGGATTTATGGACGAGGTGGGCATCACTTATCGAGAGGTCTCATTGTCCATTTATCGCTTGACAAAATTTCAGCAATGAAGCTTTCCTTATTTGCAGATCAAAATTTAATAGCTGCAACTACAAATGAAATTCTGAAGCTGGAAACGGTAGGTGGTCAAGATTTATCTGTTTAGTGGGATCTGTACATTATCGTGAAATATGTCGTCGTTTCACGCAACTTCATCCCCGCAGTCGAAAAAGAAGCATTAATAATAGTGAGACGCATCTCTGGGAAACTATCGTAAGTAAATTAGGCTGAACGCAAATTTATTCCGCAGCACATTTTGGGGGTGTATATATCGAAACTAGTGTCTCCTTCGCTGCACGGGCTGCCATTTGGAACAAAACATTCAAATCGGTGTGTTCGGGCTTGCTTCTTAAAGAAACTGCGTAAGTGGCCTATGGAGCCTACTCACGGTTAATGGTTTCGTTGTCTGTAGGCTGGTCTGTGCGTATATCATGGTTCCTATGCGTAATTTTAAAGAGATTTCTTTGAAATTTCTCTCGCTTCTAGCCTTTGTCCCTTTGTGCTTTCTTTCCTACGAAATGTATATTGTATTATATTACTACCCGGATTGAATTACGCAGCAGCAAAATGTGCGCGAAAGTATTTATATAAAGTTAACCACTGTTATTTCACAATAAAAAACTACGATTTGTTGGGCAAATAACGCTTGCCCCCTCATCCATTCAGCCTGATCAAACAGAATTGCACTGATTGGAGACGCGATCAAAATACGGATTAAAGAAAAATGGTGTTATGAAAATATAACGTAGATGTCACTGTGTAATGACGAATTTCTACGACAGGTCTTAGCTATCCTTCTAGGGCACACATCGAATTGTTTTGGTGGTTGTCGTGCGAGAATCCGGAATGGAGCGCCTCTTAGCACGTTGATTGTCATCAGGTGGTTCGCATGGTGACGACCAGCCTTCGCACATCATGAAGTTGCAAGAAATTGCTTGGGACATAACCCAGGTGCTGACGTTTTGGATGCATTAGATGTCCGTACCATGGCGGATTGTACGGAAAATATTTTTGTAATTGTCACAGTCTATAAAATGCAGTCTAGAAAACAATAAATAAGAGTCCACACACCTTCCTCATGGACCACTGCTAAAACATTTCTGGGAGTTGCTAACGATAAGCTTGGCTGATAACGACCCTTTATTAAGAGCTTGCTTTCATGTAGATTACCGAGTTTTAAAAGATGGCTGGAGTAGAGCATGGGAGTTCGCAAAAGGCTTTCAAGTTAATTGCAAGTAAAAATTGAGAATGGCCGTCATTGTTTCTAAAACTTCTTACCCAACGCTTCAACCCAGACGTAACTTCAGCTCCCCTAAAAAGAGAAAAGAAAAATATGATTACCGAACATAAACTCCACCGCGCATATACGCGAAAATTGGGCCGCACTATAGGTCGAACTACGCCGATCTTACAGTGACTCTTTTGTACTTGTTTCAGAACGCTTATGGACGTAATCGAGGCCTGTGGTACGTGAATCGAGTTTCGTATAACGGTGACGAAAACGTGAATGGCGCAAACATGGTGATATTATGGTTCTTTACGGGAGCTAATGGCTTCGTCAGCAGAGAGAGCTACTAACGGCTGCTCAAAAAAGCAACGCGTGGTGTGGTAGCCGAGTGGTGCGAACATGAATGTGCATGTGTGCGAGCGAGCGCTTTCCGAGATAATGGAATCTTTTGCAGCCTTGCTGTAGACAAATTTGCTTCCGAGGAAAGTTAAAATACATGCAAAGGTGCACTTTTTTTAATCCTTTCTAACGGCGCGTTTAAGTTTCCCGTGCACATAGAGGAAGCGCTTTGTCAAGCGTTAAGTAGGGACACTACGGAGCAGTGAAACAGATGCTCTTTTTATTGCTCTTCCTTCACAGGACACCACTCACAAGGCAAGGTTTACGTTGCGAGTTTCAAGAAATACAAACGTTATTGGCAAGCGCGATAGCCTGACGTGGGATCCAGCACTAAATACTTTCTATTGTGGGTTAAAATGAAATGGTGATCGACACCTCATGAACTACGACATTCCAGACGCCATCAAAGCTTGAGTGAAATTATAGCGTCTACTGAGGCTGCAGTGAAAACTGCAGCAAACACTGCTGGGGAAAAAATTTGAGATTATACGCAGCTCTCATGAGCCGTAGAGTTGTAGCCGACGTACGGGAGTAGACATCTAGTGTAATTGGACGCGCTTTAGATTCTGTCACTTATCTCCTGAGATCGAGTGCGTGTACGAAAACGTTCATCCACTGCTTATTCCTGTTTTGCGCTAATGAAAAGATCGCAATTTCTAAGCCTTGTGTATCGCTATTGAGCCTGATGACGTACTTGAAAGGCATCAGAGCTCATATGCATGTGACTTTTTTTTTCGTTCTTTCGTTTTGTGTCTGCGCGTGTTTGCGATTGAAGATATCTCGTCCACATTATACTACCTGAAGAGAGAGGGCAGTCGCGTCAGCCACTTTTAAAGCGAAGCCAAAATTAATCTGGAGCCCTCCATCCCGGGGTGCCTCATAATCAGAACTGGTTTTGGCACGTAAAACACCAGAAAGAAGAAAGAACAAGAAGAAGCTTTTTTAGCGAAATTACAAAATCACGCAGCCTTTATTCTCCATCTTCCGATTCTAACTTCCGATCTAACTTCCGATTCTAACTTAGAATAAAATTCTGCACTCTATTGAACAATTTATTTCGACCTACCCGGTTCTTGGTCAATCCCCCAGAGTGGGTTCGTGTCAGTATATCCCAAGGATCTACACCTACATCTACCAACCCAGACTTCGGTGACCATGACTGATCCGGTCATTCCGAAGTAGGCGCATGCCTCACAACGCGTAAGCACATGCGCGCTAGACCACGTTCGCGCGAGAGCATTTGCGGCGCGTGCCAGTTTCCATTAGGCCATGAATGCAAGAATGAAACGGCAAAAAAAAAAAAAAGTGAACATTACCCACTATTTTCGCGCGGTACTTCTCTCAGCGTACACATCTGCCCTCATCACCCTTTCCGTGACAAAAATCACTTGCGTCCTCGTGGCATCATATGCGCCTACGTCTAACACTGTACATTCGCATCAACTGTTCTTTACATCTCGGCTTAGACTGTGAATGGTGCAGCGCATAAACGTAAACATTGCACCACCGTAATGTTCTGACCAGTACTGTGCGTAAAAATACCCATTGCATGAGACTGCATGTTGCATAGATAATAATAACGACAATTGGTCGCACCGCATTTAGATATATAGCATTTAAGTATAACCTCTTTACGGTAGCTTCGCTTCACACAGAATCCAACATGTATGTTGGATATGCATATTTCTTTTTCGATTACAGCGAGCGTAGCTCCAGTTCATCTCTTGTTCACCCATAGACGGTTGGCACTCTTTGAATATATTGATATATTTTCACATTTTGTGAATGGATCCTACGTAGCGCCAGGACTCATTTATAGATAGTGTGTCAAAACTAGTCCCTACCCCCGAGACGTCTAATCAAATTATGTGACGTAAGGCTTCTTCAATCTGGCGCCCTACTCTCTATGTGCATTTTCATCGACGCGCTGATTCTGCCTGAAAATTTGATTGAGTCTAGAGCATCACTGACCGAACAAGTCAGGTCCTGTACGTGGACTCTACTTCGACAGGCCTTTGTGTCGGCTATTCTCGACCGGTAATCCTTTTGTGACATGCCCCGAAACGCTCGACTGCAATAATCTGGAAAAAAAGATCGTCTAAGCAAGATCTCATAAAAGGTGAGTCAAGCTCGTCAAATTGGGTCCTCGGTGCTCATTATTCAGTGCGACACTGACAAAGAATACGCCACGGTGCTGAATTTACCTGTCGGGATAGACGAAGACTTCACTGGGAGGAATTTCGTGCTGCAAAAACGGTTAGAGAGATGACATTAGACATTAGACATTATTGCCTTACACGTTTCGTTGTCCTTTTGTGAGATTAAGTGGGAAAACCAGACCTGGTGGTATCCTTGTGCGCTTACGTACCTTGGATTCTGTCTCGAGTTGCAAGGTCGATGGGTCGTGTGGGAATGTTAAGCGTTGAGGTGAGCAGGGACAATGTGGTCCTGCTTAGTATAAACCGTTAGTATAAACCGTTAGAATAAACCGTTAGAATAAACCAAAAGCCCCAAGGGTTAGTTTCTGATGCGATGACGAGCTTACCTGGAAGGAAGGGTACGAGCGCTCCTTGACAACGGAGCACCTCGCTCTGGATCACTTTTTTTCTTCTTGTGCGTGCCTCGTGACCATGCACTAGCGGCGATAGGGATGCCCAGAAAAGCACACGCGCGTGACACGCTAAAGCCAGTCGATTTTCGTCTAGGTCTATTACTCAATAAAAAGAGGCAGTAAACCACCCCTTTTAATTGCGAAGCATTTCTTGGCGAACATTTGCTACTTTGACAGTATCTATGTATCTATCTAGCCGCCTACATCTTTGTGCTCTCACGGTCATTTCGTTAACTTGGTATGTACCAAAATTGGCATTCTATTAGAAGAGTATATGACGAACATAAATGATGTCATGACATGCGTGTCATGGAGGCCATGAAACAGCCGCCTACGTCTGGGTGGTCTCATGGTCGTTTCGTTAACTTGGTAGGTACCAAAATTGGCATGGTATGACAGGAGTGCAAGACGCACATAAGTGATAGGTCATTACATAAATGTCATGACATGCGTGTCATGTAGGTTATGACAATGACCCAGCGAAAAAAGATTAACACTCAACAACCACTGAAATAGGTTCGGACGTGGGTACAAAGTGAAGGAAACACTAAATAATGCTGGTGGAAGTCATAGTCATGAGCATGACTCAGCAAAATGACAATGACTCAGCGAAAAAATATTAACATTCAAGAACCACTGGAATGGGTTCGGACGTGAGCACTAAGTGAAGGAAACACTAAAGGATGATGGTAGAAATCAGTCATGAGCATGACTCAGCATAAATGACAATGACTCAGCGAAAAAAGATGAACACTCAAAAACCACTGAAATAGGTTCTGGCGTGGGTACTAAGTGAAGGAAACAATTAATGATGGTGGTAGAAGTCATAGTCACGAGCATGACTCAGCAAAAATGACAATGACTCAGCGAAAAAAAGATTAACACTCAAAAAACACTGAAATGGGTTCGGATGTGGTACTGAGTGAAGGAAAAGGCTAAAGGTTGATGGTCGAAGTCATAATCATGAGCATGACTAAGCCTTTCGCCTTAAGGTCTCTTAGGTCCAGCTAAAGGGACTCCTGAGGACTCATGACATGAATCTCACGGCATGCGTGTAATGTAGGTCATGAAAGAGCCGCCTACGCCTCGGTGCCCCATGGTCGTTTCGTTAACTTGGTAGGCTCCCCGCACACTGCTTCGCATAACATCGATTCCCACAGCGTCGGATCTGCCGGCTTTTCATGACGTTACGCCATTTGGAAATGTATGAGACGATTCATGGTTCCACCACTTGCTGGAGTGCACTGCAAGTACTTTACGTATACACTGATCTTAACCAATCTAGAGCAACCAACCAAAGCTTCATCATTTGGAAGCTCTGCCTGCGGATATCTAAATTGCAATCCATTAAATTGCGTTTTAAATGAGATGGCCTTGATATCGGATGTCAGGGCGAACGCTTTAAAGCAACGTTGCCAGCGGCCCGCTGCCTTTTTTATTTTTTTCGTCCAATTCAATCACCTTCTCATAGTTTCCTTCCTCAGAAGTTTGGAGGTATTACTTTAAGCAACCCTCTAATTCCCCTTTGTTCACGTTGAATAGAACCATCACTTTTCTCTCATCGTCAAAACATTTATCTTTCTCTCCCTTTAATCCCACTTCACTTCCCCGATGCTGATTAACTTCGAATCAGGGTGACCTCTGAGATTTTTCATCATAAATCTCTCTCTTTTTTTGTTTCGCCACTTTAAGCATGCTGGGTAGTTTGTTCATGAAAGGAGGATGAGAACAATGTTAAAACGCCACACGTACATGAGAAAATTTACAAAAGCGGGAGAATCCCGAGACTAGTAGAGTATGTGTTAATACTCCAACGTGAGCTGTTGTTTTTTTCTTTTTAGCACACGGGGAATACACGATGACGCTCCTCTCCACAGGTGCTAGGGAGGGGGGAGAAGACGCCTTAAAGGTCTCGTGTTTTGGTTAGAACATCAATGATATTGGTAATGTTGATGATGATGATGATTCCTGACATTGGGATATATTCTCAATTGCCCGCAATTGTAAGTTGTCCTAGAAACGAGCGATAAAGTTGTGAAAATGGAAAAGTAGTAGTAGTGTAATATTAGGGATATGAAAACCCGAAATCGCCAGTCAGCCTCTAGAGTCTGTTCTGTAAAGGAGTACGTTTATCTAGGTCAATTACTCACAGGGGACCGTGATCATGAGAAAGAAATTCATAGAAGAATAAACCTGGGCTGGAGTTCATACGGCAGACATTACCAAATGCTGACTGGGAGATTACCACTGTCGTTGCAAAGAAAAGTGTACAATCATTGCATTCTACCGGTGCTAACATATGGGGCTGATTGGGAGATTACCACTGTCGCTGCAAAGAAAAGTGTACAATCATTGCATTCTACCGGTGCTAACATATGGGACTATGTGAAACTATGTGAAACTAGGTGTAGTGATGAAGTTAGGAAATTCGCAGGCGCAAGTTGAAATCAGCTAGTGCAAGACAGGGGTAATTGGAGATCGCAGGGAGAAGCCTTCGTCCTGCAGTGGACACAAATATAGGCTGATGATGATGATGATGATGATTTACTTCAGAATGTAGACGCAATAAGCTCGTTTTGTTTTGTAGTCGTTCTGTTACATCAAAGAGAAAATGAATTGAAAGCTGGAAAAAGACATAAAAGAAGGGACCGAAACAAACCAGAAATACTTAAAAATGAACGAAAGGAATTTCCATTTCAGCATATCTGATGACCGACTTCACAGTTTCCGTAGCCAAGAAGTATCCGAGGCCTTCGGAGAACATGCATTTTGTTCCATCCTTGTAGTACAGTGGCCTTGGGAAAACGATGAAGGCAATGCTTACGCTGTTCATAAGTAGATCATCAATTAGGTAGTGCGATATATCTTTTTTCTACCCTGAGCCCTGTATGGGAAAAGTAAAATTTTTTCGCCTTGAAGAAGGTTTTCCATGGTGTTCACCCAGCATTCCCCGAAAGTCGACTCGTGCGTTTATGTATAGCCGTTCGAGTTCATTTTTGATTAGGTATCGTTCTGGTGGCCATAGGCTAAGGATAAAAGAGTTTAGCTTTTTCACGATCAATTTCTCGGTGTCTTCGTCGAGTCATTTAGATGCAACCGCCTTGCTTATGGCTGCCCTGACTAAACTGTCAAACCCTGCGTCCACAAGCGTCCTGTCCTCATCAGGAAATGTAACACATACGTTAAGGACGACACGAGCAGTTGGTATGACGCTTCTATGTTGGAAGCACAGTACGACTGTCGAAAAATGCGTGCTCTTTGGGGTAATACAAATCGAGTGGAAACAATTACTGTTCGGCTACTAGACCAAAAAATTGGACAGTCTGCCATGAGAAGTGCCTCAGCAGCTGCTGGTCGCTGTAAGTTGACAGGAGGTCACCGACAGTTCGTAAGAAAGCTTCGTCACTGCGTACGACTTCAGCATCAACTGCCATCTTATATCCTTGAGGAGCGTACTTGTTGATGCACGCCAGCCATATATCAGACGAAATGCTGCTCGTGTATTTGCTGATGCTACGGATTGGAAGCGATGTTGGCTTTTACTGAAGATTCCATCGGGTTCACAAGATCTTAGAGAATATCAAGCTCAAGGCACGCAAGATCTCGGACCATGCCTTTGTTTCTCATCAGCAATGCAACATTGCGATTGAATGACTCGTAGAAAGACTTCTAATAATCATAGTACGGGCAGGTTGCATGAGTTTGGAGATGTTGCCGCCAATTACCCTGCAACACTTCCACCGGTGCAAGAACAAGACACCTCTTTCTCGATAAGGCCTCTTCGGAAAGTGATGCTCTGAACCAACAGACCTCTGCCTAGTTGATTGCGAGGTTTATAGGCGCACCAAAAACATCGCTCTTTGGCGGTGGATCTTCGGCCCACGACAAACCGTTTTCTTGCATTAATTCAATGAACTTGTCCCCGCTTCGCCCGTAGGCATCCTCGCCCGTAGGCATTCTTTCAAATGTAATTTTCGGTAATGTCTCCCCCGACTCTGCCAATCGGCAGTTCTAATGTGCCAGAGGCCCTTAAATATCATGAAAATGGGCCCAAATATCGTTCCTATATCATTTTGCACCATTGTACATTGTAATTCTGTGAATTACAATGTACATGTGATTGAACATTGTAATTCTGTGAGCGACATCTTCCAATACTATGTAGCAGTGGAGCAGGGATCACCTAATCTTATTTCAGCTGCAGTTCGACGGATGCTTTCTTCGTCATACGGTACCTCAAAGGACGCGCCTCAAAGCATGCCGACGCATCACCGTTTCAAGTGAAGCACGACTTTCACCGAGCGTCAATCGAGGAACGCCTAATCTGATTGTGACTTTTCCGTACTTCTAGTGTTCTTGACGGAAGCGCAGTCCCAATAGTGGAACTTAGCTTTTACTGCAGAGGTTTTAACGCATTACCTTTTGGGCAGAAAAAAAGTTCGACAGAATATGTCTCTATACCAATATCAAAGTGTCGCTTTTACCTGTCCTTGCTCATCTTGCCTCATCATGCGCTACAAGTGTGGGCCGCTAATATAATTTCGTTGGGTTAGGGATAAATGGTTAGAAAAGCGGGGTGGCTTGAACGGAGATATTCTTTCGAGCAGTGAATTTTGTTATGGTTCGACTTTTAAAGACATCTTTCTGGAATATTTATTGACGATGGTGAAACTTGAAAGCGCTGTTGTCTGAGGAACACGAACGCTAGGCTTTACCGTATGTTGAGAAACCGTGAACAACATTTTTATTCAGGCATGATTTGGTGATCACCAGGTGTTTCCGCAATACGACTTGAGACCGTATATTACATGGGCGCAATTCATGCTTTGACTGTGCTCATTGTATCTGTTTATGAATGCACGCAGTGCGCGCATGTTTTATGACTTGATGTTCACGTTCGTAGACGTAGTCCTCATTGTGTTCCTGTCTGGTTTTAGAAGTCTAAGACTCTTCTCCCTTATGTTTCTTACCCTCCCTATGCGTTTAGGACATGCATTTACAGCTTGCATTATGGAAGCGGGAGTGCGAAGCTTTTTGCACAATGTCCACAATGAGGCTTCTTCCGGACTACACTCGGGATGCTTGCAAAGACAAAGGACCAACAACGTTTTTCTTCAGAAGAGGCACTACCAGATTGGCGAGATTAAAAATAAAATAACGACATGATTGCTGCTTCAGAATACTGCTCTTTAATTACAATGAAGTTACTTCGCGCTTATATCGAGACAATCAATGATTGGCTTTGGCCAGGCTTCGACAGTCGAGGGGTACAATGGTTGAGACAAGTGAACACCTGAAATTGACACTACGTGGAACCACGGTGCTTAGATAACGTGGCATAACGTGTTTCGCCAGGTTGGCCCTGTTAGACGCCTCCACTGCGTTCTGGCCCCTTCAGTCATGGCATAGCGATTTGTGTACGCGAGGTAATTTTGCTATTTCTGTGCAATGGGGGCAAGGAATGGACCACAAACATTAAACTTGGGGTAAACTAAACAGTCGGATTTCCTAGAGTAGCTCCATTTTACTTCTAAGTGAAATTTATCAGTACAGACGACCGCTCTGGCGATGGCGCGACCATGTTTGATGGGACGTTTGACGTGGGGCGTTTCGGTAGCAATTGCGAAAGATTTTTTCCTCTCTAGTAGTGCTTGCAGCCAATGTTTAACTTGTACATGTAATTCGAGTGGGTAATTCAATGTTTTACGAAGAAACGTAGCGTGACTGACTGTTTAATAAGTATCCGTTTAATTACTCTGTAATTAGGATGACTCACGACAAAATTTACGAGATTCTACTACCACCTTAACTTGTTTTCAATGGAGTCTTCAGTACTTTGGCATAAAATTACTTAACTTGCACACATGTGGTGGTGGTGGTTGTGAATTGTAGCAACAGGCGGGTTTAGCCTGGCGATCAAGGCCGGAAAAGGCTCCGCGCGAGCGTCTCTTACAATATCACTGTAGGGTTTCACCATATCTCCATCAAACTAGTCTCTCTTACGAATTCGATATGGAGACGTGAAGTTTCTTTGCGAGCTATAACTGATCCCTCGGGGAATACAAGGTGATGCAGGCACGCAAGTGGAAGGTCCTTTTTTGCAGATTGTCCAGGAGAGCGTCCCTTTCAACTTGGAATTTAGGGTACGGCCACAGAAAGTGCTCAATGTCTCCTGTCTCGTCGCATGCCTTACAGTTCAGAGAATTTATTCACCCCGTCTTGAATAACCAGGCCAGTGTACTAGGAGATCATGCGCTTGCATACGCAGTGCTCTATCATCCTCCTGAAGACAAGGCTCCAAAGAGTAACGAAGTTTAAAAATCCCACAATTGTAATCCCTTTGGGTCACTTTGGGTTCCACCACACGTGCCCTGCGTAACCAAAAGATTTCACCGAGAGGAAACCTGACTTCTATATCGAAATTTCACACATTTATTGACAGTCTATCATAATTCGTGACTCAAGGGGCTAGGCAAATATGGGTCTCCCGCCGATAAATGCAAGGGCTAATTGCGCTCATGAAAAAGAGTGATTGAGCCTATACATACACTGAAGCTTCCAGTGGTCACTTTTCACTCGTCAGACAAACATGGCCCATCAGAGCACAAAGCGCCGGGGCGGCTCCGACGTTGCCTTGTGCCCATTTCACACTGTCTTCAGTGCAATTCCCGCAAATCCAATGCATGCTTTCGTCTGCGCCGATCAGGCGTTCACTAATCCCTGCGCTTTTAAATGTGCACGAACTCGGGCGATCATCTTCCCGTTTTCCCCCACGGCTCACTCGTCGCTAGAGAGCGTTCGGCAACCTGTAATGCCTTTTATTTAGTTGTTCTAAAGCTGCCGAGTGTCGGCTTAATGTAATCGAGAAGATAATGTAATGGCTTGATGGAAAAATTGAGTCTGTCGACTGGCAAGATACGGTGACGTAATGAAGCCGGACTAGGCCGAAAACACCCCGCAGCATCGTAACCCTTGCTGTCATAAATAACACCAGCACATCGCTCATAATTGGCTGTCATTCTCAGTCATCGCGAGTGCAGAAAATGAGAAAGGGAGTATTTTATGATGAGCATTTTTGAAGACACGCGCCTTTATACGAGCATAGTACCGGCGAAAGGTGGTGTAGGAAATCAAACTTGCGGAATCAAATTAACGAAGTTATAATCGCCTTAGTGTGCCTTTGATACACAAGTGGGAATGCTTTCTAGAGCTTAAATAACCTGTCCAGCTCTACTTTTTTTCTTACTATTGCCCTCAACTAGAATGACATCTCGCGTCTCACACTAACTGCATGGTTATATCTGTCTATTCATATTAATCCTCTTAATTTTTTTTTCACAGCGCAGGTCACGCCGTCCTCAGTTTCCTTTGAGCATTTTAGCTGAGCCTTCAGATTCTAACTTAAATGGTACCTTCCGCTAGAATACAGCAAGAACAGCCAATTTCATTAGGCAACTATACGCATTTCTAGTAATATCTAGTAACAAAGACGAAATCAATGTTTCTCACATAAAAACTCATGTTGAAAGTTTTTCTTAAGGCTTACTATTTACAGCACGTTACGACTGGTGCCACTTTTATTCTCACCGTGCACTGTGCAGAACTGTCCCGCATGTTATGTTATGTTATGTTATGTTATGTGTTATGTGCTATCTGTTATATGTTACGTTATGTGTTAGGTTATGCGTCATGTTGTGTATTGTGTGAACGACTATGGCATGCGGCGGTGTAGTCTTCAAACATAGCCGTGACCTTGTAGCGCTTTGACGGCCTCCTTAGCTGCTTCCGCTCATAATGTTTTTTCCCATGCCATCTTCCGGTTCAGTTTTCACCAGCGTCCATCGAGTGATTTCGAAGTGGCAAGCCCGCTTTTCGTCGTTAAAAGACAACGAACGTAAACGACTAGTTCTAATTTCCTCGATTCTATTTCAGTGCGTTTACTTGATTACATTTTTGTTTACGATATCTTAGAGCATCAGTTTCGCTTAATAGCAGTTGAACGTGATGTATTAGGTACAAATCGTCTTAATTTTACTGCCATATAGTTTTGCAGAGATTAAAGCTTAAATGCAATATTATTCGTCTAAGAAAGGAGACCTGCAATCGGGAACTTCAAAACAGCTAAGTCCCGAACTTCTAACATTAGGCTGCCAAATATTAAGCATGATGGTACGAAAGAATCATTGAAATAGCATACAGACAGCAAACTAGAAACGACGATCCTCCACATTTTTTACTCACGCTGGCGCGAAATGCTGCGAAGCATTCACATGCGCACATTTACTGCTGCATAAGGAGAAGGCGTAACTGTTTTTCGCGGTTGTAGTTCTTGCCTTCCGAAATGCGCTTAGATAAAAACGCATTCTGCGGCCAAACAGGTTATTTAACACAAAAACTTTAGGAGCACTTTCCCCTTTCTTTTTCATTCTCTTGTTTTCGTCAACGATGCAGTAGGTAGGTAGGTAGCAAACTTTATTGACGTCCTGACGTAGTCACCCCTCGTTTTCATGGAGGGAGGACCGCGGGCCGCTCCCACGTCGGGACGGGAAGGCCAAGCCTCACCGCCACATCGTGGGCCTTCTGGACTGCCTTGAGTTGGTGGAACCAGTCATGACTCTTGATCAGTAAATAAAATGTGTCTTGCGAGATCCCTTGGTCCGTGTGGTGCTGTAAAGAGGGGCACTCCCAGAGCATATGGTTAAAATCGCTGTATCCGCCGCAGTCGGGACACGAAGGGGAGACCTCCGCGAAACGACTATAGATCGAGGGGCTAGGATACGAGTGCGTTTGTAATAACCTAAGCGTAACCGATTGAGGCCGTGATAGGTTTCGGTGGGGCAACGGAAATGCCCTGCGAGCAAGTTGATAATGCTTTGTGACTTCGTTAAAGGTGGAGAGTATGTCCCTAAAGCGGGGGGGTTCCGTCTCCGCCACGATCGGACCAGACCCGTCGCGGGCCCCGCCCGGTGCACCGGCCCCAGATAGCCCGGCGCGGCAAGCGAGACATCGCGCCCGAGCATGGGCCAATTCGTTGGCGTTGACAAGCCCCCCTACTTTTGACCCTACATGGGCCGGGAACCAGGTGATGGTGTGATGAACAAGTACTTTTCCTTCGAGTATCTTGGCGACTGCCTTACAGACGGCCCCAGATGCGAATGCTCTGGCTGCCGATCTCGAGTCTGTGTAGACTTTCGTTTTGCTTGGATCTAACAGCGCTAATGCTAGGGCTAGCTGTTCTGCCTTACCGGGCGACGAGGTAAACATTGATGTGGCCGAAAGTACCCGGCCCTTGATGTCAACGGAGACCACCGCAAAGCGGGAGGTGCTGCTAGCGGAACGCTCGTATTGAGCGGCATCTACGAAACATGCGTCCGGCGCGTGTGCGTGTGTCAGGAGTGCAGAGGCCCTAGCCAACCTTCTGTCTGTATTGTGTTGTGGGTGTACGTTCCTCGCCAGTGGAGAAACCTTAATGTAAGATCTCGTGTGATTTGGCAGCTGCGTGTTGCGTTCCATCGCAAAAATGGGATTGATGTTGACGCCTTCAAGGATTTTTCGCCCCGCGATGGTGGACGAAAGTCTAGCAAGCTGCGCTGTCTGCTGCGCTTCAATGACTTCCTCTAGGGTGTTGTGAACACCTAGACTCATGAGGCTCTCGGTGTCAGTACGCATCAGGAGGCCAAGGACCCTCTTTATACTCTTGCGAATGAGCGTGTTTAGTTTGGTACTGTCGTGAACTTGCCATTTGTGCATAGGTGCAACGTGGTTTACATGACTCATTAGGAACGCGTGGTAAATCCTGAGAAAGTTGTCTTTATTGAGCCCTCCTCTATTGTTGGACACCCTGGAGATTAGTCTAATTACTCCGTCCGCGTGCGAGGTTAGTCTGTTGATTGTGCGACCGTTGTGCCCTTTGGCCTCGATAATCATGCCTAAAATCCGGATAGAGTCAACTCTTGGGATCGTTTGCCCAGTTGCCATGTGTAGTGAGATATTGATCTCGTCTAAGGGCTTCCAATTTTTCGGTTTGGGACCTCTTTTAGTTGGGCGTTACAGGAGAAGTTCAGATTTGGACCTCGAGAGATTGAGTCCCATTTTCTGTATGTGACTAACAATGCAGTCGACTGACTCCTGTAGAGATCGTTCGACTTGTCCGTCCGAACCACCAGTGCACCAGACGGTGATGTCGTCAGCGTAAATGGCGCTTCGGATACCGCCTAGATGTTCTAGCTCGGTCGCGAGCTCGCACATGGCAATATTGAAAAGAAGTGGTGAAACAACCAACCCCTGGGGCGTGCCAACGGGACCAAGCTCGTAAAGCTCTGATTTGAGATCGCCGAGTTTGATGGTGGCCTTCCTATCTTTAAGGAAGGAGCTAACAAAGTTGTGAAACTTCTCTCCTAGGTTAAGGCATGAGATGGAGTCCATAATGTGATGGTGGACTACGTTGTCAAAGGATTTTTCGAGGTCAAGCTCCAGAACAGCCCTGATGTCTCTAGTATCCCGTTCTAATACGGTGTGCCTAATGAGCAGCATCACGTCCTGCGTAGATAGGTGTGGTGTAAGGCCGAACATGTTACTGGGGAACAACCCCTCGTCCTCGATGTGTTTAGAGATTCTGTCATTGATCACGTGCTCAACTACCTTCCCTAGACAGGATGTGAGGGATATGGGCCGTAAGTTTTCTATCCCTGGGCTGCGGCCTGGTTTCGGGATGAGAATTACTGAGGCTATCTTCCATTTGTCAGGGAAGACCCCAGACTCCCAAATGCGGTTCACCTTCTCAGTGATAATCTTTATTGAATTATCATCGAGATTGTGAAGCATTTTGTTCGTTATTCCGTCGGGTCCTGGAATTGATCTTCCGTTCAGGTTGAACAATGCATTTCGTACTTCTGCTTCTTGAAAGGGTTTGTCCAGCTCGGCTGCCGGTATTCCCTCATAGTTTGGATAATCTCTGGCAGGAGTAGTGGGCTCTCCGACTAAGGGCAAATACCTCCTGGCCAACGAGTCCGCAATCTCCGTCGTGGAACCTTTATTTCTTTCTTCGTGGAGAATCTTCTCCACCGCACGACTCTGATTGGACTTGGACTTGTCCCCATGAAGTAAATGCCTGAGGAGGTTCTATTTCCCTCCAATTCTCATCTGTCCGTCCACCTTGTTGCAAACCTCGTCCCAATGCTGTTTCTCTAGCGTTTGGTAGTATTCGGCAATCTCTCGGTTCAATTCCGTGATGCGTTTGCGAAGCCACCTATTAAGTTTTTGGCTTTTCCACCGGGAAAGTAAAGATTCTTTGGCCTCTATGAGATGAGCTAACTTGCTATCCATTTTGTCTACCATAAGGTTCGTTTTGATGGACTTGGTGGCTGTTTCGACGTCGCAGATGGCCCGGGATAGCCATCCGTCAAAGTCGGACAGGCCTTCGTCGCCAACTCTCTCCGATCTGATTTTACGAAAGAGATCCCAATCCATGAAAGTGAACGTTCTGGGGGGTTTGCCTTGTAATTGAATAGTCGTGCTGAGTATGCAGTGATCACTGCCCAAATCAATGCCGATATTAACCCACGAAACTTCCCCCTCGGAGCCCACTAAAGTGAGATCCGGAGTGGAATCACGCGAGCATGAATTGCCTGTTCTGGTAGGAAAAGCGGGATCCGTGACCAACGTAAGATTGAGATCTGAAGCCGTTTGCCAGAGGTCGGCCCCCTTGGTTTCGGTATGAGGGTAACCCCAGGCTTGATGTGGTGCATTAAAGTCCCCGGCCACCACGATGGGTGCCCTTTCTTTCCGTGCCAAGGGGACCGCTTTAGAAAGAATTGTATGGAATCGGTGGTGCCTACCCTTCGGGGAACCAGAGATATGGGGTAGAAAGAAACTGTTTTAAGGCCACCACTTGGAATAATTTCGACAAAGGAGTGTTCTATTGTGCTGCGCCCCATGTGTAGATCGTGTTCTATGAATGGGTATTTTTTGTCTACCAGCCTACAGATGCCCCTGCCTTCTGCACTCTTGACAACGTGAGATATGTACCCTGGAAGGGTGACTCTATCCAACGATGCAGTAGAAAACATAAATTGTATACATAAATTTTATTTCTTGCACACTCGCCGTATTCCCTCTTCTTTGTTTTTCTCACGTGTGTAAAATTCACGCGCACGCAAGCTTAGACTTTCTTTTCCGCGGGACTGCGTCTGGCAGATTCCAGTTTCGTTTGCGAGCTGTGTCTTAAGTGGTTTTCGGTAGTCCCCTTTTAGCGAATCGTTCAGGAAAGATCTTTCCTGAAACGTCGCTTAATTTCATTTCATTCTATTTTGAAGAAAAGCGACTAACGGCTAGCCTCAATAGCTTTTCTGCAGGGCTTTCACGTTTGTATCACTGTTAATGCCTTGTTGACATGCAACCTACATTTTCGCAAATTTATTCCGGCTTTTCAGTGTGTGCGCGCGCTGCGAATGCAGGACTGACAAGTCTACGCAAAGTAAAATTGAAAAAGGCAGCGGACTATACCAAATTAAAAAGAAAAAGTATACATTGCTGAAGTCATTCAAAATGTAATTAAGAAATATAAAAACAGTTGATGGCAGCACGAAAATGGCGGAAGGAGACTTGTGCGATGTCACCCTTGGGGCCTGTTTCTTGAGGCCTTCGTCTCCCGTTCTGTAAAGCACCACGTGACGCGTTTGACTTTTCTATCACTTGCGGTGCCGGTAACGCATTGGCATCATAAAGTAGGCGAGGGACGCCTTCAGACTATCTTCACCTTTGCGTTCGGTCATTCTTTAGTCACTTTGGAACGTTTCGCATACTTTGTATTCTTGCAATTTTTTTTTCTCTGCTTTCTATTTCCTCTTTCGAACATTTTTGTAACAGGATGCACCACACCGTAGGAAAGCGAGCGAGAGGGCTAAGGGTCACGGCTGTTTCTGTGTTTTCCATGTACGAGAAATGGCAAAAAGGAACCACCTGCAATATTGCTCCTCCGTGAGGCTATTTAACGTCTGCGATAAGAATAACAGCTTTTTCAGTAGAAAATCTACGCGTCTATAAGTTACGCACCCCACGTGCAACTGTGCAATAAAAATATATTCTCATCATGAGTAGAGAACGCATCTCCGACGTGATTGGTAGAGCGAGATATTTCTTACAGAGAGGAACTCGGTGCTAATAATGCGGCACACTAGACGTTGGTAACCTGTCCTAATTTATTCTGTCCTTTATGACTTACACTTTTTCCAAATGCATTCCATGTCAACGAAAGAAATTGGTGCTTACAAGCTACAAGGGCAAATTTGAAAGTACCGTGTGCAAAAGAATGACGATTTATGTCTAGTGAATCAAGAACGCGATTTCTTTTGGGCTTTGCTCAGAATGCTAGAGGTTTACTTTCTGCAATGTCCACGTGCCTTCATTCAATTTATTAGTCAAACGCGCTCTGATACTTCTACGCAGCTAAGTTTCGCAAAGTGTAAACGAATGTAAGCAGCATTCCCAGAAAGTCACCGCTCTAAAGGCGGCGGAACATATTGCAGCTTACTATATTCGATTTCAGCCAGGCGAACACTTCCGAACGTTCTTTACGGGTGGCTCTGTTCAACCTCTCGCCTTTTATTGCATTGCGTGAGAGCTTACTTCTTCGACTCGCCTGACGAAATTACGCATTTCACGAAAGATTTCGACAACGCGGTCCATAAATTATTCAGCTGCAAGATTCAAACTTTGTGCGTTGCGCATAAGTTCACCCGACGCGCAAACAGAGCCGGCGCATTTTCTGGCGTTTGAAAGTTTAATGTCAATCCTTTCGTGTGCATTTTGCTGCGATTCACGTTGAATTCGTTCCTCCCGATTCCCAGGGAGCGTTTTCCAGTGACACGAAAAACATTCCAGGGGTGATACTTGCAAGCCTCATACCGGTGCAAACAAACGCTTTCTCGGTCGTATGCGCGACAATTTAATGCCAGCAGTGCGCAGTTTCTCTGGGACAAAACGGGGCGCTAATGCCCTGAGGCAAGACAAGTTGCCAATAGTTTTGTACATGCTGGCTACAAGTGTCATCACTTTTTGCGTCAACCTGCTTTGCAGCGGCAGTTTTGCAAAAAGTACTCGTAAGTTCTATGGCGTGCCAAAGCCGTCGAAAGCGCATACTAAGCATCAGAGCTTCGGTTTATTGTACGTAGAAAGACGAGAACGCTTACAAGATTTCACGGGCAAGTAACATATTAACTGCTGCCGCTTACTTTCACTGACATTCGTTTGCATAAATTCCATCAGCTCTGTCTCGTAAAAAGTGCGGAAAGTCCAAGAAGAAACAGCTGATAACATGTGAGGAAGCGCCGGCATTCACCTCTTTCATCGGAAGCTAACTCTCATGTATACAACGCACTTTCGCATGAAACTTGGTGTCTATTGCCAACCATCTTTAACCATCATATTATTAGTAAGAAGCCTAGAGACTTACCTCTGCGCGTATCGACTTCCACCACCATGGTCTACCCAATGAAGGAAAAGTATGCCGATTTTCGCCGGCCCAGAACGCTCCTTGCTCGAAAGAGCACTGAAATTCATAAAAGCAACACACTGATCGCAAAGCCATGTTGTCGTTCCAACTCACCATCATCATCATTAGCCTATATTTTTATGTCCACTGCAGGACGAAGGCCTCTCCCTGCGATCTCCACTTACCCCTGTCTTGCGCTAGCGTATTCCAACTTGCGCCTGCAAATTTCCTAACTTCATCATCCCATCTGGTTTTCTGCCGACCTGACTGCGCTTCCCTTCTCTTGGTATCCATTCTGTAACCCTAATGGTCCGCCGGTTATCCATCCTACGCATTAGATGGCCGGCCCAGCTCCATTTCTTCCGCCTAATGTCAACCAGAATATCGGCTATCCCCGTTTGTTCTCGGATCCACACCGCTCTCTTGTCTCTTGACGTGAGTCCTAAGATTTTTCGTTCCATCGCTCTTCGTGCCGTCCTTAACTTGTTCTCGAGCTGCTTTGTTAACCTCAAACTTTCTGCCCCATATGTTAGCACCGGCAGAATGCAATGATTGTACACTTTTCAACGATAGTGGTAAGCTCCCAGTAAGGACTTGGCAATGCCTGCCGTATGCACTCCAACCCAATTTTATTCTTCTGTAAATTTCTTTCTCGTGATCACGGTCCCCTGTGAGTAATTGACCTAGATAAACGTACTCCTTTACCGACTCTAGAGACTGACTGAAGATCCTGAATTCTTGTTCCCTTGCCAGGCTATTGAGCATTATCTTTGTCTTCTGCATATTCATCTTCAACCCAATTCTTACACTTTCTCGATTAAGGTCCTCAATCATCTGATGTAATTCGTCTCCATTGTTGCTGATTAGGACAATATCATCTGCAAACCAAAGGTTGCTGAGATATTCGCCGTTGATCCTCACTCCTAAGCCTTCCCAGTCTAAGAGCTGGAATACGTCTTCTAAACATGCAGTGAATAGCATTGGAGAGACTGTGTTTCCGTGCCTGACCCCTTTCTTGATAGGTATCTTTCTACTTTTCTTATGGAGAACCAAGGTAGCTGTGGAATCCTTGTAGATGTTTGCTAAGATATTCACGAATGCCTCCTGTGCTCCTTGATTACGCAATGCCTCTATGACTGCTGGTACCTCTACTGAATCAAATGCTTTTTCATAATCTATGAAAGCCATATAGAGAGGTTGATTGTACTCCACAGATGTCTCTATTACCTGATTGATGACATGGATATAATCCTTCGTAGAATATCCCTTCCTGAAGCCAACGTGTTCTCTTGGTTGTCTGAAGTCAAGTGTTGCCCTGATTCCATTGGAAGTTATCTTGGCGAATATTTTATACAATACTGAAAGCAAGCTAATGGTTCTATAATTCTTCAATTCTTTAACATCTCCCTTCTTATGGAGGAGTATAATATTGGCGTTCTTCCAGCTCTCTGGTACACTTGAAGTTGTGAGGCATTGCGTATAAAGGACCGCAAGCTTTTCAAGCAGGATATCTCCTCCATCTTTGATTAAATCTACTGTTATTCCATCTTCTCCAGCAGCTTTTCCCCTGGTCATGTCTTTGAAGGCCCTTCTAACATCATCGCCAGTTATAGAAGGAGCCTCTGTGTCCGGTTCATCCATATTTCGAATGAAAGTAGATTGGCTGTTTTGGGCACTGTACAGGTCAGTATAGAATTCTTGCGCTGCTTTTACTATGTCATCGAAATTGCTAATTGTATTACCATGCTTATCTTTCAGTACATACATCTTGCCTTGTCCTATGCCAAGCTTTCTTCTTACAGAATTAATGCTGCGTCCATACTTTAAGGCTTCCTCAATCTTTCCCACGTTATAATTTCGAATATCCCTTACTTTCTTGTTGATCAGTTTTGACAGTTCAGCGAATTCTATCTGATCTCTTGAGTTGGACATTTTTACGTTTTTTTTTTCGTTTCTTTATTAGGTCATTTGTTTCTTGCGAGAGCTTACCTACTGGTTGCCTTGGTGCCTTGCCTCCCACTTCAATTGCTGCTTCTGAGATCAACCTAGTTAAGGTTTCATTCATTACCTCTATGTTGTCTTTATCTTCCTTTTCTAAAGCTGCATATTGGTTTGCGAGCACTAGCCCGAATTTGTCTGATTTTACCCTTACTGCCTCTAGGTTGGCCTGTTTCCTCTTGACTAATTTCACTCTTTCTCTCTTCAAATTGAGAGAAATCCTAGACCTCACTAACCTATGGTCACTGCCCTTTACCTTACCTAACACTTCTACATGTTGCACTATGCTATGCTATACAAGTGCACGAACAAATAAATAAAACAAAGTCAGATGAGCAAGGAAATGACGTCAATTTTTTAGAGTTCTGAGCTCTGACGCTCCCAAAACTGAGGTTTAACCGACTTTTCGCCATCACAACACCTCTAATGGGCTGGAGCCGGGAGTTTAAATGTTTATTATTGCGATAGCAATTATATGGACACTCCAAAGCGGATTTCTGCCGTCGTCGTCGCTGTCGCCGTCACGGTCCCCGTGAGGTTCCGTATGACGTCAACGGCGATGAAATCGTCGTTGCGCTCCGGACGCTGTATGTGGGAGTGAAAGGGCGCGAGGGACGCGCGCTTTCACGGGAAGCGAACGCACGTCAGATAGCAAACGCGCGTTCTGCGCCGTGCTCCCTGAACGTCTCTTTGCTCCTTTAGAATCACCATATATAGAGCGCTAACGCGACTTCTTCCGTCGGGCGAAAAGCCGTGGGTGGGGGGGGGGGGGGGGGGGGGGGGAGGGAGGGAGGGAGGGGAGGTGACGTTTAGCTGCGGATGATAAGTGGTTCTTGAGGGAAAGGGAAAGGTTGACGCTATCTTCTGCAGCCCTTGAGGGAGCACGGCTCAGCGCCAAAGCTGCGGCACCAAATGCGTATTTATACAAAAAACGTTGCGAGGCGAGAAGGTGGGTAAGATTTCCGACGCTGCTCGACGAGTGTCCCATTCTGATCTCGTCGAAAACCTCCGAGCCGCCCCTAGAGGCACCGGCAACAGTCACCGACGCCGCGCGCGTTCGGTGCGAACGCGGGCAAAACGCCGACGGTGTCGACAACAGTTCTGCGCGTTGCTGGTGCTGCTGCATGTCCAAATCTATACAGCTGATAAAACTACTATCCTTACTCCGTATAGCTCTCTACTAATTTGCTATCGCAATCGATGGTTCGCCTTTCGGGTGAAACTGCGACAAATTTTAACGCAAAAGCTTATATGTCTCATCGTTCAGTCGACCTTCAAAGTCCTTGAGCGAAAACGTGATGACGACACGAAAAATAGAAAAACTATCATCAATGGTAAGCGACACCGGTGAGCAAGCAAGATGGATGATAAAGCGAATTAAGATGGACGATAAAACCAATTGGCATGGATAATAAGCAGAATTAAGTGGATGACTAAGCGAAATAAGAGGGAAGACCCAGGCGAGTTAAAGGCAATAGTATAATGATTGATGACGATGTGATTTAAGAGGATGCCTAAGCGAATTAGACTAATCGAATTGAGAAAATGAGTAAGCGAATTAAGAGTGTGTATAAGCGAATCAAGAGGATGAGTAAGTGAATTAGGAGTATTATGCAGCTAATTAAGAGGATGACTCAGCGAATTAAGAGGGACGACTAAGCGAAGTATACTAAGAGAACTAAGGGGCACGTGTACGTGATGTGTCCGTCTTAAATGCATCGGCACTTGGGCTTTCGCCATCAAGTCGTTTCGCCATCAAGGGTTAACATAAGAGACCCAGCGAATTTTCTTTTGTGTATTCTGTTACCTTGTGCGCCACACTGCGCGGTGCAGACATGAAGACGCGCTTATGGACAAGAAAATCAATGAACCCGCAATCACGAAGCGAAAGACAAGCAAATTCCCGCTGTACGAGTGAATTTGCAGTTAACCAGTTAAAAGCAGGTAAAATAAAGGTTACTCGGCATTTTATTCGAACAATATCTAAACTAATTCCATCATGATGATAACCTCAGACGCAATATTCCCCGTTGAATAAGCGTCATTAGCAAACTAAGGCAACTTTTCCCTCGTTGGTTAAAAAAAAACAGTTATACTACGCACTAGTCCGTTCACGTTAACAATACCGCGCCCTTATGCGGGGAACACCAAAAACGAATGTTAACGACCTGTATAGCTTTCAAAAACGAATAATGCGTATAATTGAAAATGTGCCTTGTTGATGTCAGTCTGCACTGCTCTTTATAGTGAACAAAGTATTAACGATGCAATAAATCATAAATAATAAATCAGCCTTTGCTAATAAGCCCAATTCAAGTTAGATTAAAATTAGTTTCTCACGAATGTTTTTTTTTCTTCTTTTCTGATGAACGCGGTTACAAAATGAGGAAAGTATTTTATAACAAAGAATGCATACAAACAAACTATGGCATGCATGAGCAATCCAACATAATGGCGCATTTAATATTCCGTCACCATATCGTCATCGAGATATGGTACATGAATCGATTCATTTAAAATGTTCCACCAAACGGATAAATGCGTACATTTTGTCAATTCAGAGAGCAATCTCTTCCTTTTTTAATTTATTCTGCTGGTGGTTTGTACTGAGTTATGTCTATCTCTTCTTTAAAACGAAGCATTCTTGGCTTCTTCCCTCCCCTCTGGTGTCTCTTTCTAACTGATAACGACACGCTACGAGCATGCTCCGCTCGTACTACACACTCTTCCCCATTTCTGCACCCTAGACTGTCATGAATATCTAATCAGCCTCCCTCAACTGTGGCGTTTGACTAAGACTCATGTGCACTACATGAGTTGTTAGATCGCTCACGTGGTTTATGTCGCATGCGCATACTAGCAAGCGATTTAAAAGCGCTTGCTAGTCACGAGGTCTTTCGACAGTAGCAAGAGCAGTTGCTTTTCGCAAATAACTTTGTGAGACCCCTTCTCTCATTTGTGCTTGGCGCCCCCTGGAAAGATCCAAACAGCTACGGAACAAGAAGAAAAGAAACTATCCGAAACCGGGAACTCGTCGTAATCTGTAAATAAAGAGACCTGCCCATTGTACAAACCGTCTGTTGTGTTTCAATGCACCGGTATCTGACACCAGGAAAGCTTGATCGCTCACAAGGACAGACGTCGGGGATCTGTTCTGGCAAATTATAGTGAAATTGCTGTCTAGATTGTTGGCTTGTATGAATGCTTGCATGCAAGCGTACGCGTGCCTGCTTACATTGCACGTAGATGCGCCCATATATACATATTATATGGTAAAGTGAATATTGTGCATATGTTTTCTGTCACTTCTTTTGTATAGTGCTTATGTTGACATTCATATTGTATTTGCATCAGACCGCCTCTGTGGAGTCACATACGTGTGCATGGGAAAGGGGTCTGTACGTTGTCGGGCATTGGCGACTTTTTATCGCCCTCTTAGACAAGACCACTGCCTTTTTTTTTGTCCTTTTCGGAGTAAACAATGCATTAGAAACAAATCGAAGCATGGCTTCTTTATTGCACCCTTCGCTTCTGCTTTCTGTAGCGCTGCTGCCTTCCCGCTGAAACCATCGCGTCGTGTCATCGTCAACGCCCTGCCATTTTCTTACACACAGCTCCACCCTCAGCTTATAACGAAGCTAAGGAGAACTTTGCCCATCATCGTCACTGCTGATGAGACTTCCATTTCTGCCAAAATGTGGCGTCACAAACCTGACGTGATAACCACGCAGCTATTGAGAAACATATGCTTCGCAATTTGTATGGTATAAGGTGCGCCCCGAAAACTGTGGTGTAGTGGTGCTTGTGCGTGTTGCGTATAGATTCGTGTAAGGTCCGCACTAGTTTTCCCGACTTTGTCCAGGTGTGGCCCCTAACATGGCGCCGGGCCATTAGACCTCATTTTTCTGACCCTGAGTTCCGGGAACTTGCACGCTTTCTCAAGGAGTGCCTTCCTCAAGCTGTTCGTTGCGACGAGCTCCTCTTTCTGCTTCAGCCGCCGAAGTATGCATTGTCGTCGACGCCGAAGTTGCGGTCGGCTGCTGCTCTGTCGTGCTCTTCGGCGTACATGACCATCGTGAGCCTAAATACAGCGTCGTACGCCATCAAATGCTTCCTCCCCATTGCGAACTTCCGGTAGCTGACAGTTGAGCTTCGGAGCTGGCTGCGAAAACTAACCGCACAAAGAAAAGAATCACCGGCGACTTTGCGCACTGCCACGGAGTGACACCAAGTAGGCTGATGATCACGACTTTGGTGTTTCGTGGCCCAAGAGCTAAGTGTGGCCAAAGAGCGCCAAGCTAGTGTTGATGGGTTGGCAATGTCGAGCCGGTCGGGACCGCGACCTAGAAGTCAGTGGTGAAAGCGCAGCTCTCGCCATCTAGTAGCGGCGCACGAAAGTACGCTGCACGCAAAAATGTGCTTGGTGCGCGCTCACTGAGTCAGCGCACCGAACGTGATTGCCTCTCGGTTGGAAACGTTTTTCTCAAATTTCGGGCTGGCTGCCTACATATGGGTGTGGCCCTTACTCCATATTATACGGTATTTATAAAGCATAGTAATAGAGTAGCGGACTAATATAACATCGTGCGCAGCGCAAACAAGAATTTGTTCTTGAGAAGATGACGGCGTCTACGGCGAGATCATGCTGCTTTCTCACTAAATGAGTTCACGGCCAAAACAATCGCTGAAATATTCAGATTTATATTTTATGCACTCGGTAATTGACCACGAGTTGCAACTTTGGTGCATGAAAATGGGTCGGAAAGGTGCGTACGTGGATTGTGCTAGCATGTGTATAAGACAAAGACTTACGAAAACGAAAAGGAAGATGTCACAGTAGAGAGGCATGTCACTTAGCCGCATACACCACAGAAAAAA